>NW_026989328.1:0-32305 GCF_030222135.1 Aotus nancymaae
AACGGTTGTCAATGTGTGCACTCAACTTCCAGAGTTAAACCCGTGTGTGGATTCAGCAGTCTGCAAACCCTTTCTGTGCAGAGTTTCAAAACAGGCGTTTTCAGCCCAATACCGGCCTATGGAAGAAACAGCAGAAAGCACAGGGAAATCTCTGCTTCTAAATCCAAAACGCAGCTATCTAACAGAACGGTTGTCAATGTGTGCACTCAACTTCCAGAGTTAAACCCGTGTGTGGATTCAGCAGTCTGCAAACCCTTTCTGTGCCGAGTTTCAAAACAGGCGTTTTCAGCCCAATACCGGCCTATGGAAGAAACAGCAGAAAGCACAGGGAAATCTCTGCTTCTAAATCCAAAACGCAGCTATCTAACAGAACGGTTGTCAATGTGTGCACTCAACTTCCAGAGTTAAACCCGTGTGTGGATTCAGCAGTCTGCAAACCCTTTCTGTGCAGAGTTTCAAAACAGGCGTTTTCAGCCCAATACCGGCCTATGGAAGAAACAGCAGAAAGCACAGGGAAATATCTGCTTCTAAATCCAAAACGCAGCTATCTAACAGAACGGCTGTCAATGTGTGCACTCAACTTCCAGAGTTAAACCCGTGTGTGGATTCAGCAGTCTGCAAACCCTTTCTGTGCAGAGTTTCAAAACAGGCGTTTTCAGCCCAATACCGGCCTATGGAAGAAACAGCAGAAAGCACAGGGAAATCTCTGCTTCTAAATCCAAAACGCAGCTATCTAACAGAACGGTTGTCAATGTGTGCACTCAACTTCCAGAGTTAAACCCGTGTGTGGATTCAGCAGTCTGCAAACCCTTTCTGTGCAGAGTTTCAAAACAGGCGTTTTCAGCCCAATACCGGCCTATGGAAGAAACAGCAGAAAGCACAGGGAAATATCTGCTTCTAAATCCAAAACGCAGCTATCTAACAGAACAGTTGTCAATGTGTGCACTCAACTTCCAGAGTTAAACCCGTGTGTGGATTCAGCAGTCTGCAAACCCTTTCTGTGCAGAGTTTCAAAACAGGCGTTTTCAGCCCAATACCGGCCTATGGAAGAAACAGCAGAAAGCACAGGGAAATATCTGCTTCTAAATCCAAAACGCAGCTATCTAACAGAACGGTTGTCAATGTGTGCACTCAACTTCCAGAGTTAAACCCGTGTGTGGATTCAGCAGTCTGCAAACCCTTTCTGTGCCGAGTTTCAAAACAGGCGTTTTCAGCCCAATACCGGCCTATGGAAGAAACAGCAGAAAGCACAGGGAAATCTCTGCTTCTAAATCCAAAACGCAGCTATCTAACAGAACGGTTGTCAATGTGTGCACTCAACTTCCAGAGTTAAACCCGTGTGTGGATTCAGCAGTCTGCAAACCCTTTCTGTGCCGAGTTTCAAAACAGGCGTTTTCAGCCCAATACCGGCCTATGGAAGAAACAGCAGAAAGCACAGGGAAATATCTGCTTCTAAATCCAAAACGCAGCTATCTAACAGAACGGTTGTCAATGTGTGCACTCAACTTCCAGAGTTAAACCCGTGTGTGGATTCAGCAGTCTGCAAACCCTTTCTGTGCAGAGTTTCAAAACAGGCGTTTTCAGCCCAATACCGGCCTATGGAAGAAACAGCAGAAAGCACAGGGAAATATCTGCTTCTAAATCCAAAACGCAGCTATCTAACAGAACGGTTGTCAATGTGTGCACTCAACTTCCAGAGTTAAACCCGTGTGTGGATTCAGCAGTCTGCAAACCCTTTCTGTGCAGAGTTTCAAAACAGGTGTTTTCAGCCCAATACCGGCCTATGGAAGAAACAGCAGAAAGCACAGGGAAATATCTGCTTCTAAATCCAAAACGCAGCTATCTAACAGAACGGTTGTCAATGTGTGCACTCAACTTCCAGAGTTAAACCCGTGTGTGGATTCAGCAGTCTCCAAACCCTTTCTGTGCCGAGTTTCAAAACAGGCGTTTTCAGCCCAATACCGGCCTATGGAAGAAACAGCAGAAAGCACAGGGAAATATCTGCTTCTAAATCCAAAACGCAGCTATCTAACAGAACGGTTGTCAATGTGTGCACTCAACTTCCAGAGTTAAACCCGTGTGTGGATTCAGCAGTCTGCAAACCCTTTCTGTGCAGAGTTTCAAAACAGGCGTTTTCAGCCCAATACCGGCCTATGGAAGAAACAGCAGAAAGCACAGGGAAA
The DNA here is from genome assembly GCF_030222135.1 of Aotus nancymaae. NCBI lineage: Eukaryota > Metazoa > Chordata > Mammalia > Primates > Aotidae > Aotus > Aotus nancymaae. The sequence goes on from NW_026989328.1 coordinate 2,184, forward strand.
TATCTGCTTCTAAATCCAAAACGCAGCTATCTAACAGAACGGTTGTCAATGTGTGCACTCAACTTCCAGAGTTAAACCCGTGTGTGGATTCAGCAGTCTGCAAACCCTTTCTGTGCAGAGTTTCAAAACAGGCGTTTTCAGCCCAATACCGGCCTATGGAAGAAACAGCAGAAAGCACAGGGAAATATCTGCTTCTAAATCCAAAACGCAGCTATCTAACAGAACGGTTGTCAATGTGTGCACTCAACTTCCAGAGTTAAACCCGTGTGTGGATTCAGCAGTCTGCAAACCCTTTCTGTGCAGAGTTTCAAAACAGGCGTTTTCAGCCCAATACCGGCCTATGGAAGAAACAGCAGAAAGCACAGGGAAATATCTACTTCTAAATCCAAAACGCAGCTATCTAACAGAACGGTTGTCAATGTGTGCACTCAACTTCCAGAGTTAAACCCGTGTGTGGATTCAGCAGTCTGCAAAACCTTTCTGTGCAGAGTTTCAAAACAGGCGTTTTCAGCCCAATACCGGCCTATGGAAGAAACAGCAGAAAGCACAGGGAAATATCTGCTTCTAAATCCAAAACGCAGCTATCTAACAGAACGGTTGTCAATGTGTGCACTCAACTTCCAGAGTTAAACCCGTGTGTGGATTCAGCAGTCTGCAAACCCTTTCTGTGCCGAGTTTCAAAACAGGCGTTTTCAGCCCAATACCGGCCTATGGAAGAAACAGCAGAAAGCACAGGGAAATCTCTGCTTCTAAATCCAAAACGCAGCTATCTAACAGAACGGTTGTCAATGTGTGCACTCAACTTCCAGAGTTAAACCCGTGTGTGGATTCAGCAGTCTGCAAACCCTTTCTGTGCAGAGTTTCAAAACAGGCGTTTTCAGCCCAATACCGGCCTATGGAAGAAACAGCAGAAAGCACAGGGAAATCTCTGCTTCTAAATCCAAAACGCAGCTATCTAACAGAACGGTTGTCAATGTGTGCACTCAACTTCCAGAGTTAAACCCGTGTGTGGATTCAGCAGTCTGCAAACCCTTTCTGTGCAGAGTTTCAAAACAGGCGTTTTCAGCCCAATACCGGCCTATGGAAGAAACAGCAGAAAGCACAGGGAAATATCTGCTTCTAAATCCAAAACGCAGCTATCTAACAGAACGGTTGTCAATGTGTGCACTCAACTTCCAGAGTTAAACCCGTGTGTGGATTCAGCAGTCTGCACACCCTTTCCGTGCAGAGTTTCAAAACAGGCGTTTTCAGCCCAATACCGGCCTATGGAAGAAACAGCAGAAAGCACAGGGAAATATCTGCTTCTAAATCCAAAACGCAGCTATCTAACAGAACGGTTGTCAATGTGTGCACTCAACTTCCAGAGTTAAACCCGTGTGTGGATTCAGCAGTCTGCAAACCCTTTCTGTGCCGAGTTTCAAAACAGGCGTTTTCAGCCCAATACCGGCATATGGAAGAAACAGCAGAAAGCACAGGGAAATATCTGCTTCTAAATCCAAAACGCAGCTATCTAACAGAACGGTTGTCAATGTGTGCACTCAACTTCCAGAGTTAAACCCGTGTGTGGATTCAGCAGTCTGCAAACCCTTTCTGTGCAGAGTTTCAAAACAGGCGTTTTCAGCCCAATACCGGCCTATGGAAGAAACAGCAGAAAGCACAGGGAAATATCTGCTTCTAAATCCAAAACGCAGCTATCTAACAGAACGGTTGTCAATGTGTGCACTCAACTTCCAGAGTTAAACCCGTGTGTGGATTCAGCAGTCTGCAAACCCTTTCTGTGCAGAGTTTCAAAACAGGCGTTTTCAGCCCAATACCGGCCTATGGAAGAAACAGCAGAAAGCACAGGGAAATCTCTGCTTCTAAATCCAAAACGCAGCTATCTAACAGAACGGTTGTCAATGTGTGCACTCAACTTCCAGAGTTAAACCCGTGTGTGGATTCAGCAGTCTGCAAACCCTTTCTGTGCAGAGTTTCAAAACAGGCGTTTTCAGCCCAATACCGGCCTATGGAAGAAACAGCAGAAAGCACAGGGAAATATCTGCTTCTAAATCCAAAACGCAGCTATCTAACAGAACGGTTGTCAATGTGTGCACTCAACTTCCAGAGTTAAACCCGTGTGTGGATTCAGCAGTCTGCAAACCCTTTCCGTGCAGAGTTTCAAAACAGGCGTTTTCAGCCCAATACCGGCCTATGGAAGAAACAGCAGAAAGCACAGGGAAATATCTGCTTCTAAATCCAAAACGCAGCTATCTAACAGAACGGTTGTCAATGTGTGCACTCAACTTCCAGAGTTAAACCCGTGTGTGGATTCAGCAGTCTGCAAACCCTTTCTGTGCCGAGTTTCAAAACAGGCGTTTTCAGCCCAATACCGGCATATGGAAGAAACAGCAGAAAGCACAGGGAAATATCTGCTTCTAAATCCAAAACGCAGCTATCTAACAGAACGGTTGTCAATGTGTGCACTCAACTTCCAGAGTTAAACCCGTGTGTGGATTCAGCAGTCTGCAAACCCTTTCTGTGCAGAGTTTCAAAACAGGCGTTTTCAGCCCAATACCGGCCTATGGAAGAAACAGCAGAAAGCACAGGGAAATATCTGCTTCTAAATCCAAAACGCAGCTATCTAACAGAACGGTTGTCAATGTGTGCACTCAACTTCCAGAGTTAAACCCGTGTGTGGATTCAGCAGTCTGCAAACCCTTTCTGTGCAGAGTTTCAAAACAGGCGTTTTCAGCCCAATACCGGCCTATGGAAGAAACAGCAGAAAGCACAGGGAAATATCTGCTTCTAAATCCAAAACGCAGCTATCTAACAGAACGGTTGTCAATGTGTGCACTCAACTTCCAGAGTTAAACCCGTGTGTGGATTCAGCAGTCTGCAAACCCTTTCTGTGCAGAGTTTCAAAACAGGCGTTTTCAGCGCAATACCGGCCTATGGAAGAAACAGCAGAAAGCACAGGGAAATATCTACTTCTAAATCCAAAACGCAGCTATCTAACAGAACGGTTGTCAATGTGTGCACTCAACTTCCAGAGTTAAACCCGTGTGTGGATTCAGCAGTCTGCAAAACCTTTCTGTGCAGAGTTTCAAAACAGGCGTTTTCAGCCCAATACCGGCCTATGGAAGAAACAGCAGAAAGCACAGGGAAATCTCTGCTTCTAAATCCAAAACGCAGCTATCTAACAGAACGGTTGTCAATGTGTGCACTCAACTTCCAGAGTTAAACCCGTGTGTGGATTCAGCAGTCTGCAAACCCTTTCTGTGCCGAGTTTCAAAACAGGCGTTTTCAGCCCAGTACCGGCCTATGGAAGAAACAGCAGAAAGCACAGGGAAATCTCTGCTTCTAAATCCAAAACGCAGCTATCTAACAGAACGGTTGTCAATGTGTGCACTCAACTTCCAGAGTTAAACCCGTGTGTGGATTCAGCAGTCTGCAAACCCTTTCTGTGCAGAGTTTCAAAACAGGCGTTTTCAGCCCAATACCGGCCTATGGAAGAAACAGCAGAAAGCACAGGGAAATCTCTGCTTCTAAATCCAAAACGCAGCTATCTAACAGAACGGTTGTCAATGTGTGCACTCAACTTCCAGAGTTAAACCCGTGTGTGGATTCAGCAGTCTGCAAACCCTTTCTGTGCAGAGTTTCAAAACAGGCGTTTTCAGCCCAATACCGGCCTATGGAAGAAACAGCAGAAAGCACAGGGAAATCTCTGCTTCTAAATCCAAAACGCAGCTATCTAACAGAACGGTTGTCAATGTGTGCACTCAACTTCCAGAGTTAAACCCGTGTGTGGATTCAGCAGTCTGCAAACCCTTTCTGTGCAGAGTTTCAAAACAGGCGTTTTCAGCCCAATACCGGCCTATGGAAGAAACAGCAGAAAGCACAGGGAAATCTCTGCTTCTAAATCCAAAACGCAGCTATCTAACAGAACGGTTGTCAATGTGTGCACTCAACTTCCAGAGTTAAACCCGTGTGTGGATTCAGCAGTCTGCAAACCCTTTCTGTGCAGAGTTTCAAAACAGGCGTTTTCAGCCCAATACCGGCCTATGGAAGAAACAGCAGAAAGCACAGGGAAATATCTGCTTCTAAATCCAAAACGCAGCTATCTAACAGAACGGTTGTCAATGTGTGCACTCAACTTCCAGAGTTAAACCCGTGTGTGGATTCAGCAGTCTGCAAACCCTTTCTGTGCAGAGTTTCAAAACAGGCGTTTTCAGCCCAATACCGGCCTATGGAAGAAACAGCAGAAAGCACAGGGAAATATCTGCTTCTAAATCCAAAACGCAGCTATCTAACAGAACGGTTGTCAATGTGTGCACTCAACTTCCAGAGTTAAACCCGTGTGTGGATTCAGCAGTCTGCAAACCCTTTCTGTGCAGAGTTTCAAAACAGGCGTTTTCAGCCCAATACCGGCCTATGGAAGAAACAGCAGAAAGCACAGGGAAATCTCTGCTTCTAAATCCAAAACGCAGCTATCTAACAGAACGGTTGTCAATGTGTGCACTCAACTTCCAGAGTTAAACCCGTGTGTGTATTCAGCAGTCTGCAAACCCTTTCTGTGCAGAGTTTCAAAACAGGCGTTTTCAGCCCAATACCGGCCTATGGAAGAAACAGCAGAAAGCACAGGGAAATCTCTGCTTCTAAATCCAAAACGCAGCTATCTAACAGAACGGTTGTCAATGTGTGCACTCAACTTCCAGAGTTAAACCCGTGTGTGGATTCAGCAGTCTGCAAACCCTTTCTGTGCAGAGTTTCAAAACAGGCGTTTTCAGCCCAATACCGGCCTATGGAAGAAACAGCAGAAAGCACAGGGAAATATCTGCTTCTAAATCCAAAACGCAGCTATCTAACAGAACGGTTGTCAATGTGTGCACTCAACTTCCAGAGTTAAACCCGTCTGTGGATTCAGCAGTCTGCAAACCCTTTCTGTGCAGAGTTTCAAAACAGGCGTTTTCAGCCCAATACCGGCCTATGGAAGAAACAGCAGAAAGCACAGGGAAATCTCTGCTTCTAAATCCAAAACGCAGCTATCTAACAGAACGGTTGTCAATGTGTGCACTCAACTTCCAGAGTTAAACCCGTGTGTGGATTCAGCAGTCTGCAAACCCTTTCTGTGCAGAGTTTCAAAACAGGCGTTTTCAGCCCAATACCGGCCTATGGAAGAAACAGCAGAAAGCACAGGGAAATCTCTGCTTCTAAATCCAAAACGCAGCTATCTAACAGAACGGTTGTCAATGTGTGCACTCAACTTCCAGAGTTAAACCCGTGTGTGGATTCAGCAGTCTGCAAACCCTTTCTGTGCAGAGTTTCAAAACAGGCGTTTTCAGCCCAATACCGGCCTATGGAAGAAACAGCAGAAAGCACAGGGAAATATCTGCTTCTAAATCCAAAACGCAGCTATCTAACAGAACGGTTGTCAATGTGTGCACTCAACTTCCAGAGTTAAACCCGTGTGTGGATTCAGCAGTCTGCAAACCCTTTCTGTGCAGAGTTTCAAAACAGGCGTTTTCAGCCCAATACCGGCCTATGGAAGAAACAGCAGAAAGCACAGGGAAATCTCTGCTTCTAAATCCAAAACGCAGCTATCTAACAGAACGGTTGTCAATGTGTGCACTCAACTTCCAGAGTTAAACCCGTGTGTGGATTCAGAAGTCTGCAAACACTTTCTGTGCAGAATTTCAAAACAGGCGTTTTCAGCCCAATACCGGCCTATGGAAGAAACAGCAGAAAGCACAGGGAAATCTCTGCTTCTAAATCCAAAACGCAGCTATCTAACAGAACGGTTGTCAATGTGTGCACTCAACTTCCAGAGTTAAACCCGTGTGTGGATTCAGAAGTCTGCAAACACTTTCTGTGCAGAATTTCAAAACAGGCGTTTTCAGCCCAATACCGGCCTATGGAAGAAACAGCAGAAAGCACAGGGAAATCTCTGCTTCTAAATCCAAAACGCAGCTATCTAACAGAACGGTTGTCAATGTGTGCACTCAACTTCCAGAGTTAAACCCGTGTGTGGATTCAGCAGTCTGCAAACCCTTTCTGTGCAGAGTTTCAAAACAGGCGTTTTCAGCCCAATACCGGCCTATGGAAGAAACAGCAGAAAGCACAGGGAAATCTCTGCTTCTAAATCCAAAACGCAGCTATCTAACAGAACGGTTGTCAATGTGTGCACTCAACTTCCAGAGTTAAACCCGTGTGTGGATTCAGCAGTCTGCAAACCCTTTCTGTGCCGAGTTTCAAAACAGGCGTTTTCAGCCCAATACCGGCATATGGAAGAAACAGCAGAAAGCACAGGGAAATATCTGCTTCTAAATCCAAAACGCAGCTATCTAACAGAACGGTTGTCAATGTGTGCACTCAACTTCCAGAGTTAAACCCGTGTGTGGATTCAGCAGTCTGCAAACCCTTTCTGTGCAGAGTTTCAAAACAGGCGTTTTCAGCCCAATACCGGCCTATGGAAGAAACAGCAGAAAGCACAGGGAACTATCTGCTTCTAAATCCAAAACGCAGCTATCTAACAGAACGGTTGTCAATGTGTGCACTCAACTTCCAGAGTTAAACCCGTGTGTGGATTCAGCAGTCTGCAAACCCTTTCTGTGCAGAGTTTCAAAACAGGCGTTTTCAGCCCAATACCGGCCTATGGAAGAAACAGCAGAAAGCACAGGGAAATATCTGCTTCTAAATCCAAAACGCAGCTATCTAACAGAACGGTTGTCAATGTGTGCACTCAACTTCCAGAGTTAAACCCGTGTGTGGATTCAGCAGTCTGCAAACCCTTTCTGTGCAGAGTTTCAAAACAGGTGTTTTCAGCCCAATACCGGCCTATGGAAGAAACAGCAGAAAGCACAGGGAAATATCTACTTCTAAATCCAAAACGCAGCTATCTAACAGAACGGTTGTCAATGTGTGCACTCAACTTCCAGAGTTAAACCCGTGTGTGGATTCAGCAGTCTGCAAAACCTTTCTGTGCAGAGTTTCAAAACAGGCGTTTTCAGCCCAATACCGGCCTATGGAAGAAACAGCAGAAAGCACAGGGAAATATCTGCTTCTAAATCCAAAACGCAGCTATCTAACAGAACGGTTGTCAATGTGTGCACTCAACTTCCAGAGTTAAACCCGTGTGTGGATTCAGCAGTCTGCAAACCCTTTCTGTGCCGAGTTTCAAAACAGGCGTTTTCAGCCCAATACCGGCCTATGGAAGAAACAGCAGAAAGCACAGGGAAATCTCTGCTTCTAAATCCAAAACGCAGCTATCTAACAGAACGGTTGTCAATGTGTGCACTCAACTTCCAGAGTTAAACCCGTGTGTGGATTCAGCAGTCTGCAAACCCTTTCTGTGCAGAGTTTCAAAACAGGCGTTTTCAGCCCAATACCGGCCTATGGAAGAAACAGCAGAAAGCACAGGGAAATCTCTGCTTCTAAATCCAAAACGCAGCTATCTAACAGAACGGTTGTCAATGTGTGCACTCAACTTCCAGGAGTTAAACCCGTGTGTGGATTCAGCAGTCTGCAAACCCTTTCTGTGCAGAGTTTCAAAACAGGCGTTTTCAGCCCAATACCGGCCTATGGAAGAAACAGCAGAAAGCACAGGGAAATCTCTGCTTCTAAATCCAAAACGCAGCTATCTAACAGAACGGTTGTCAATGTGTGCACTCAACTTCCAGAGTTAAACCCGTGTGTGGATTCAGCAGTCTGCAAACCCTTTCTGTGCAGAGTTTCAAAACAGGCGTTTTCAGCCCAATACCGGCCTATGGAAGAAACAGCAGAAAGCACAGGGAAATCTCTGCTTCTAAATCCAAAACGCAGCTATCTAACAGAACGGTTGTCAATGTGTGCACTCAACTTCCAGAGTTAAACCCGTGTGTGGATTCAGCAGTCTGCAAACCCTTTCTGTGCCGAGTTTCAAAACAGGCGTTTTCAGCCCAATACCGGCATATGGAAGAAACAGCAGAAAGCACAGGGAAATATCTGCTTCTAAATCCAAAACGCAGCTATCTAACAGAACGGTTGTCAATGTGTGCACTCAACTTCCAGAGTTAAACCCGTGTGTGGATTCAGCAGTCTGCAAACCCTTTCTGTGCAGAGTTTCAAAACAGGCGTTTTCAGCCCAATACCGGCCTATGGAAGAAACAGCAGAAAGCACAGGGAAATATCTGCTTCTAAATCCAAAACGCAGCTATCTAACAGAACGGTTGTCAATGTGTGCACTCAACTTCCAGAGTTAAACCGTGTGTGGATTCAGCAGTCTGCAAACCCTTTCTGTGCAGAGTTTCAAAACAGGCGTTTTCAGCCCAATACCGGCCTATGGAAGAAACAGCAGAAAGCACAGGGAAATATCTGCTTCTAAATCCAAAACGCAGCTATCTAACAGAACGGTTGTCAATGTGTGCACTCAACTTCCAGAGTTAAACCAGTGTGTGGATTCAGCAGTCTGCAAACCCTTTCTGTGCAGAGTTTCAAAACAGGCGTTTTCAGCCCAATACCGGCCTATGGAAGAAACAGCAGAAAGCACAGGGAAATCTCTGCTTCTAAATCCAAAACGCAGCTATCTAACAGAACGGTTGTCAATGTGTGCACTCAACTTCCAGAGTTAAACCCGTGTGTGTATTCAGCAGTCTGCAAACCCTTTCTGTGCAGAGTTTCAAAACAGGCGTTTTCAGCCCAATACCGGCCTATGGAAGAAACAGCAGAAAGCACAGGGAAATCTCTGCTTCTAAATCCAAAACGCAGCTATCTAACAGAACGGTTGTCAATGTGTGCACTCAACTTCCAGAGTTAAACCCGTGTGTGGATTCAGCAGTCTGCAAACCCTTTCTGTGCCGAGTTTCAAAACAGGCGTTTTCAGCCCAATACCGGCCTATGGAAGAAACAGCAGAAAGCACAGGGAAATATCTGCTTCTAAATCCAAAACGCAGCTATCTAACAGAACGGTTGTCAATGTGTGCACTCAACTTCCAGAGTTAAACCCGTGTGTGGATTCAGCAGTCTGCAAACCCTTTCTGTGCCGAGTTTCAAAACAGGCGTTTTCAGCCCAATACCGGCCTATGGAAGAAACAGCAGAAAGCACAGGGAAATATCTGCTTCTAAATCCAAAACGCAGCTATCTAACAGAACCGTTGTGAATGTGTGCACTCAACTTCCAGAGTTAAACCCGTGTGTGGATTCAGCAGTCTGCAAACCCTTTCTGTGCCGAGTTTCAAAACAGGCGTTTTCAGCCCAATACCGGCCTATGGAAGAAACAGCAGAAAGCACAGGGAAATCTCTGCTTCTAAATCCAAAACGCAGCTATCTAACAGAACGGTTGTCAATGTGTGCACTCAACTTCCAGAGTTAAACCCGTGTGTGGATTCAGCAGTCTGCAAACCCTTTCTGTGCAGAGTTTCAAAACAGGCGTTTTCAGCCCAATACCGGCCTATGGAAGAAACAGCAGAAAGCACAGGGAAATATCTGCTTCTAAATCCAAAACGCAGCTATCTAACAGAACCGTTGTCAATGTGTGCACTCAACTTCCAGAGTTAAACCCGTGTGTGGATTCAGCAGTCTGCAAACCCTTTCTGTGCCGAGTTTCAAAACAGGCGTTTTCAGCCCAATACCGGCCTATGGAAGAAACAGCAGAAAGCACAGGGAAATCTCTGCTTCTAAATCCAAAACGCAGCTATCTAACAGAACGGTTGTCAATGTGTGCACTCAACTTCCAGAGTTAAACCCGTGTGTGGATTCAGCAGTCTGCAAACCCTTTCTGTGCAGAGTTTCAAAACAGGCGTTTTCAGCCCAATACCGGCCTATGGAAGAAACAGCAGAAAGCACAGGGAAATATCTGCTTCTAAATCCAAAACGCAGCTATCTAACAGAACGGTTGTCAATGTGTGCACTCAACTTCCAGAGTTAAACCCGTGTGTGGATTCAGCAGTCTGCAAACCCTTTCTGTGCAGAGTTTCAAAACAGGCGTTTTCAGCCCAATACCGGCCTATGGAAGAAACAGCAGAAAGCACAGGGAAATCTCTGCTTCTAAATCCAAAACGCAGCTATCTAACAGAACCGTTGTCAATGTGTGCACTCAACTTCCAGAGTTAAACCCGTGTGTGGATTCAGCAGTCTGCAAACCCTTTCTGTGCAGAGTTTCAAAACAGGCGTTTTCAGCCCAATACCGGCCTATGGAAGAAACAGCAGAAAGCACAGGGAAATCTCTGCTTCTAAATCCAAAACGCAGCTATCTAACAGAACGGTTGTCAATGTGTGCACTCAACTTCCAGAGTTAAACCCGTGTGTGGATTCAGCAGTCTGCAAACCCTTTCTGTGCAGAGTTTCAAAACAGGCGTTTTCAGCCCAATACTGGCCTATGGAAGAAACAGCAGAAAGCACAGGGAAATCTCTGCTTCTAAATCCAAAACGCAGCTATCTAACAGAACGGTTGTCAATGTGTGCACTCAACTTCCAGAGTTAAACCCGTGTGTGGATTCAGCAGTCTGCAAACCCTTTCTGTGCAGAGTTTCAAAACAGGAGTTTTCAGCCCAATACCGGCCTATGGAAGAAACAGCAGAAAGCACAGGGAAATATCTGCTTCTAAATCCAAAACGCAGCTATCTAACAGAACGGTTGTCAATGTGTGCACTCAACTTCCAGAGTTAAACCCGTGTGTGGATTCAGCAGTCTGCAAACCCTTTCTGTGCCGAGTTTCAAAACAGGCGTTTTCAGCCCAATACCGGCCTATGGAAGAAACAGCAGAAAGCACAGGGAAATCTCTGCTTCTAAATCCAAAACGCAGCTATCTAACAGAACGGTTGTCAATGTGTCCACTCAACTTCCAGAGTTAAACCCGTGTGTGGATTCAGCAGTCTGCAAACCCTTTCTGTGCAGAGTTTCAAAACAGGCGTTTTCAGCCCAATACCGGCCTATGGAAGAAACAGCAGAAAGCACAGGGAAATCTCTGCTTCTAAATCCAAAACGCAGCTATCTAACAGAACGGTTGTCAATGTGTGCACTCAACTTCCAGAGTTAAACCCGTGTGTGGATTCAGCAGTCTGCAAACCCTTTCTGTGCAGAGTTTCAAAACAGGCGTTTTCAGCCCAATACCGGCCTATGGAAGAAACAGCAGAAAGCACAGGGAAATATCTGCTTCTAAATCCAAAACGCAGCTATCTAACAGAACGGCTGTCAATGTGTGCACTCAACTTCCAGAGTTAAACCCGTGTGTGGATTCAGCAGTCTGCAAACCCTTTCTGTGCCGAGTTTCAAAACAGGCGTTTTCAGCCCAATACCGGCCTATGGAAGAAACAGCAGAAAGCACAGGGAAATATCTGCTTCTACATCCAAAACGCAGCTATCTAACAGAACGGTTGTCAATGTGTGCACTCAACTTCCAGAGTTAAACCCGTGTGTGTATTCAGCAGTCTGCAAACCCTTTCTGTGCAGAGTTTCAAAACAGGCGTTTTCAGCCCAATACCGGCCTATGGAAGAAACAGCAGAAAGCACAGGGAAATCTCTGCTTCTAAATCCAAAACGCAGCTATCTAACAGAACGGTTGTCAATGTGTGCACTCAACTTCCAGAGTTAAACCCGTGTGTGGATTCAGCAATCTGCAAACCCTTTCTGTGCAGAGTTTCAAAACAGGCGTTTTCAGCCCAATACCGGCCTATGGAAGAAACAGCAGAAAGCACAGGGAAATCTCTGCTTCTAAATCCAAAACGCAGCTATCTAACAGAACGGTTGTCAATGTGTGCACTCAACTTCCAGAGTTAAACCCGTGTGTGGATTCAGCAGTCTGCAAACCCTTTCTGTGCAGAGTTTCAAAACAGGCGTTTTCAGCCCAATACCGGCCTATGGAAGAAACAGCAGAAAGCACAGGGAAATCTCTGCTTCTAAATCCAAAACGCAGCTATCTAACAGAACGGTTGTCAATGTGTGCACTCAACTTCCAGAGTTAAACCCGTGTGTGGATTCAGCAGTCTGCAAACCCTTTCTGTGCCGCGTTTCAAAACAGGCGTTTTCAGCCCAATACCGGCCTATGGAAGAAACAGCAGAAAGCACAGGGAAATCTCTGCTTCTAAATCCAAAACGCAGCTATCTAACAGAACGGTTGTCAATGTGTGCACTCAACTTCCAGAGTTAAACCCGTGTGTGTATTCAGCAGTCTGCAAACCCTTTCTGTGCAGAGTTTCAAAACAGGCGTTTTCAGCCCAATACCGGCCTATGGAAGAAACAGCAGAAAGCACAGGGAAATCTCTGCTTCTAAATCCAAAACGCAGCTATCTAACAGAACGGTTGTCAATGTGTGCACTCAACTTCCAGAGTTAAACCCGTGTGTGGATTCAGCAGTCTGCAAACCCTTTCTGTGCCGCGTTTCAAAACAGGCGTTTTCAGCCCAATACCGGCCTATGGAAGAAACAGCAGAAAGCACAGGGAAATCTCTGCTTCTAAATCCAAAACGCAGCTATCTAACAGAACGGTTGTCAATGTGTGCACTCAACTTCCAGAGTTAAACCCGTGTGTGTATTCAGCAGTCTGCAAACCCTTTCTGTGCAGAGTTTCAAAACAGGCGTTTTCAGCCCAATACCGGCCTATGGAAGAAACAGCAGAAAGCACAGGGAAATCTCTGCTTCTAAATCCAAAACGCAGCTATCTAACAGAACGGTTGTCAATGTGTGCACTCAACTTCCAGAGTTAAACCCGTGTGTGTATTCAGCAGTCTGCAAACCCTTTCTGTGCAGAGTTTCAAAACAGGCGTTTTCAGCCCAATACCGGCCTATGGAAGAAACAGCAGAAAGCACAGGGAAATCTCTGCTTCTAAATCCAAAACGCAGCTATCTAACAGAACGGTTGTCAATGTGTGCACTCAACGTCCAGAGTTAAACCCGTGTGTGGATTCAGCAGTCTGCAAACCCTTTCTGTGCAGAGTTTCAAAACAGGCGTTTTCAGCCCAATACCGGCCTATGGAAGAAACAGCAGAAAGCACAGGGAAATCTCTGCTTCTAAATCCAAAACGCAGCTATCTAACAGAACGGTTGTCAATGTGTGCACTCAACTTCCAGAATTAAACCCGTGTGTGGATTCAGCAGTCTGCAAACCCTTTCTGTGCCGAGTTTCAAAACAGGCGTTTTCAGCCCAATACCGGCCTATGGAAGAAACAGCAGAAAGCACAGGGAAATCTCTGCTTCTAAATCCAAAACGCAGCTATCTAACAGAACGGTTGTCAATGTGTGTACTCAACTTCCAGAGTTAAACCCGTGTGTGGATTCAGCAGTCTGCAAACCCTTTCTGTGCAGAGTTTCAAAACAGGCGTTTTCAGCCCAATACCGGCCTATGGAAGAAACAGCAGAAAGCACAGGGAAATCTCTGCTTCTAAATCCAAAACGCAGCTATCTAACAGAACGGTTGTCAATGTGTGCACTCAACTTCCAGAGTTAAACCCGTGTGTGGATTCAGCAGTCTGCAAACCCTTTCTGTGCCGAGTTTCAAAACAGGCGTTTTCAGCCCAATACCGGCCTATGGAAGAAACAGCAGAAAGCACAGGGAAATCTCTGCTTCTAAATCCAAAACGCAGCTATCTAACAGAACGGTTGTCAATGTGTGCACTCAACTTCCAGAGTTAAACCCGTGTGTGGATTCAGCAGTCTGCAAACCCTTTCTGTGCAGAGTTTCAAAACAGGCGTTTTCAGCCCAATACCGGCCTATGGAAGAAACAGCAGAAAGCACAGGGAAATATCTGCTTCTAAATCCAAAACGCAGCTATCTAACAGAACGGCTGTCAATGTGTGCACTCAACTTCCAGAGTTAAACCCGTGTGTGGATTCAGCAGTCTGCAAACCCTTTCTGTGCAGAGTTTCAAAACAGGCGTTTTCAGCCCAATACCGGCCTATGGAAGAAACAGCAGAAAGCACAGGGAAATCTCTGCTTCTAAATCCAAAACGCAGCTATCTAACAGAACGGTTGTCAATGTGTGCACTCAACTTCCAGAGTTAAACCCGTGTGTGGATTCAGCAGTCTGCAAACCCTTTCTGTGCAGAGTTTCAAAACAGGCGTTTTCAGCCCAATACCGGCCTATGGAAGAAACAGCAGAAAGCACAGGGAAATCTCTGCTTCTAAATCCAAAACGCAGCTATCTAACAGAACAGTTGTCAATGTGTGCACTCAACTTCCAGAGTTAAACCCGTGTGTGGATTCAGCAGTCTGCAAACCCTTTCTGTGCAGAGTTTCAAAACAGGCGTTTTCAGCCCAATACCGGCCTATGGAAGAAACAGCAGAAAGCACAGGGAAATATCTGCTTCTAAATCCAAAACGCAGCTATCTAACAGAACGGTTGTCAATGTGTGCACTCAACTTCCAGAGTTAAACCCGTGTGTGGATTCAGCAGTCTGCAAACCCTTTCTGTGCAGAGTTTCAAAACAGGCGTTTTCAGCCCAATACCGGCCTATGGAAGAAACAGCAGAAAGCACAGGGAAATCTCTGCTTCTAAATCCAAAACGCAGCTATCTAACAGAACGGTTGTCAATGTGTGCACTCAACTTCCAGAGTTAAACCCGTGTGTGGATTCAGCAGTCTGCAAACCCTTTCTGTGCCGAGTTTCAAAACAGGCGTTTTCAGCCCAATACCGGCCTATGGAAGAAACAGCAGAAAGCACAGGGAAATATCTGCTTCTAAATCCAAAACGCAGCTATCTAACAGAACGGTTGTCAATGTGTGCACTCAACTTCCAGAGTTAAACCCGTGTGTGGATTCAGCAGTCTGCAAACCCTTTCTGTGCAGAGTTTCAAAACAGGCGTTTTCAGCCCAATACCGGCCTATGGAAGAAACAGCAGAAAGCACAGGGAAATATCAGCTTCTAAATCCAAAACGCAGCTATCTAACAGAACGGTTGTCAATGTGTGCACTCAACTTCCAGAGTTAAACCCGTGTGTGGATTCAGCAGTCTGCAAACCCTTTCTGTGCAGAGTTTCAAAACAGGCGTTTTCAGCCCAATACCGGCCTATGGAAGAAACAGCAGAAAGCACAGGGAAATATCTGCTTCTAAATCCAAAACGCAGCTATCTAACAGAACGGTTGTCAATGTGTGCACTCAACTTCCAGAGTTAAACCCGTGTGTGGATTCAGCAGTCTCCAAACCCTTTCTGTGCCGAGTTTCAAAACAGGCGTTTTCAGCCCAATACCGGCATATGGAAGAAACAGCAGAAAGCACAGGGAAATATCTGCTTCTAAATCCAAAACGCAGCTATCTAACAGAACGGTTGTCAATGTGTGCACTCAACTTCCAGAGTTAAACCCGTGTGTGGATTCAGCAGTCTGCAAACCCTTTCTGTGCAGAGTTTCAAAACAGGCGTTTTCAGCCCAATACCGTCCTATGGAAGAAACAGCAGAAAGCACAGGGAAATATCTGCTTCTAAATCCAAAACGCAGCTATCTAACAGAACGGTTGTCAATGTGTGCACTCAACTTCCAGAGTTAAACCCGTGTGTGGATTCAGCAGTCTGCAAACCCTTTCTGTGCAGAGTTTCAAAACAGGCGTTTTCAGCCCAATACCGGCCTATGGAAGAAACAGCAGAAAGCACAGGGAAATCTCTGCTTCTAAATCCAAAACGCAGCTATCTAACAGAACGGTTGTCAATGTGTGCACTCAACTTCCAGAGTTAAACCCGTGTGTGGATTCAGCAGTCTGCAAACCCTTTCTGTGCAGAGTTTCAAAACAGGCGTTTTCAGCCCAATACCGGCCTATGGAAGAAACAGCAGAAAGCACAGGGAAATCTCTGCTTCTAAATCCAAAACGCAGCTATCTAACAGAACGGTTGTCAATGTGTGCACTCAACTTCCAGAGTTAAACCCGTGTGTGGATTCAGCAGTCTGCAAACCCTTTCTGTGCAGAGTTTCAAAACAGGCGTTTTCAGCCCAATACCGGCCTATGGAAGAAACAGCAGAAAGCACAGGGAAATATCTGCTTCTAAATCCAAAACGCAGCTATCTAACAGAACGGCTGTCAATGTGTGCACTCAACTTCCAGAGTTAAACCCGTGTGTGGATTCAGCAGTCTGCAAACCCTTTCTGTGCCGAGTTTCAAAACAGGCGTTTTCAGCCCAATACCGGCCTATGGAAGAAACAGCAGAAAGCACAGGGAAATATCTGCTTCTACATCCAAAACGCAGCTATCTAACAGAACGGTTGTCAATGTGTGCACTCAACTTCCAGAGTTAAACCCGTGTGTGTATTCAGCAGTCTGCAAACCCTTTCTGTGCAGAGTTTCAAAACAGGCGTTTTCAGCCCAATACCGGCCTATGGAAGAAACAGCAGAAAGCACAGGGAAATCTCTGCTTCTAAATCCAAAACGCAGCTATCTAACAGAACGGTTGTCAATGTGTGCACTCAACTTCCAGAGTTAAACCCGTGTGTGGATTCAGCAATCTGCAAACCCTTTCTGTGCAGAGTTTCAAAACAGGCGTTTTCAGCCCAATACCGGCCTATGGAAGAAACAGCAGAAAGCACAGGGAAATCTCTGCTTCTAAATCCAAAACGCAGCTATCTAACAGAACGGTTGTCAATGTGTGCACTCAACTTCCAGAGTTAAACCCGTGTGTGGATTCAGCAGTCTGCAAACCCTTTCTGTGCAGAGTTTCAAAACAGGCGTTTTCAGCCCAATACCGGCCTATGGAAGAAACAGCAGAAAGCACAGGGAAATCTCTGCTTCTAAATCCAAAACGCAGCTATCTAACAGAACGGTTGTCAATGTGTGCACTCAACTTCCAGAGTTAAACCCGTGTGTGGATTCAGCAGTCTGCAAACCCTTTCTGTGCCGCGTTTCAAAACAGGCGTTTTCAGCCCAATACCGGCCTATGGAAGAAACAGCAGAAAGCACAGGGAAATCTCTGCTTCTAAATCCAAAACGCAGCTATCTAACAGAACGGTTGTCAATGTGTGCACTCAACTTCCAGAGTTAAACCCGTGTGTGTATTCAGCAGTCTGCAAACCCTTTCTGTGCAGAGTTTCAAAACAGGCGTTTTCAGCCCAATACCGGGCCTATGGAAGAAACAGCAGAAAGCACAGGGAAATCTCTGCTTCTAAATCCAAAACGCAGCTATCTAACAGAAACGGTTGTCAATGTGTGCACTCAACTTCCAGAGTTAAACCCGTGTGTGGATTCAGCAGTCTGCAAACCCTTTCTGTGCAGAGTTTCAAAACAGGCGTTTTCAGCCCAATACCGGCCTATGGAAGAAACAGCAGAAAGCACAGGGAAATCTCTGCTTCTAAATCCAAAACGCAGCTATCTAACAGAACGGTTGTCAATGTGTGCACTCAACTTCCAGAGTTAAACCCGTGTGTGGATTCAGCAGTCTGCAAACCCTTTCTGTGCAGAGTTTCAAAACAGGCGTTTTCAGCCCAATACCGGCCTATGGAAGAAACAGCAGAAAGCACAGGGAAATCTCTGCTTCTAAATCCAAAACGCAGCTATCTAACAGAACGGTTGTCAATGTGTGCACTCAACTTCCAGAGTTAAACCCGTGTGTGGATTCAGCAGTCTGCAAACCCTTTCTGTGCCGAGTTTCAAAACAGGCGTTTTCAGCCCAATACCGGCCTATGGAAGAAACAGCAGAAAGCACAGGGAAATCTCTGCTTCTAAATCCAAAACGCAGCTATCTAACAGAACGGTTGTCAATGTGTGCACTCAACTTCCAGAGTTAAACCCGTGTGTGGATTCAGCAGTCTGCAAACCCTTTCTGTGCAGAGTTTCAAAACAGGCGTTTTCAGCCCAATACCGGCCTATGGAAGAAACAGCAGAAAGCACAGGGAAATATCTGCTTCTAAATCCAAAACGCAGCTATCTAACAGAACGGTTGTCAATGTGTGCACTCAACGTCCAGAGTTAAACCCGTGTGTGGATTCAGCAGTCTGCAAACCCTTTCTGTGCAGAGTTTCAAAACAGGCGTTTTCAGCCAATACCGGCCTATGGAAGAAACAGCAGAAAGCACAGGGAAATATCTGCTTCTAAATCCAAAACGCAGCTATCTAACAGAACGGTTGTCAATGTGTGCACTCAACTTCCAGAGTTAAACCCGTGTGTGGATTCAGCAGTCTCCAAACCCTTTCTGTGCCGAGTTTCAAAACAGGCGTTTTCAGCCCAATACCGGCATATGGAAGAAACAGCAGAAAGCACAGGGAAATATCTGCTTCTAAATCCAAAACGCAGCTATCTAACAGAACGGTTGTCAATGTGTGCACTCAACTTCCAGAGTTAAACCCGTGTGTGGATTCAGCAGTCTGCAAACCCTTTCTGTGCAGAGTTTCAAAACAGGCGTTTTCAGCCCAATACCGGCCTATGGAAGAAACAGCAGAAAGCACAGGGAAATATCTGCTTCTAAATCCAAAACGCAGCTATCTAACAGAACGGTTGTCAATGTGTGCACTCAACTTCCAGAGTTAAACCCGTGTGTGGATTCAGCAGTCTGCAAACCCTTTCTGTGCAGAGTTTCAAAACAGGCGTTTTCAGCCCAATACCGGCCTATGGAAGAAACAGCAGAAAGCACAGGGAAATATCTGCTTCTAAATCCAAAACGCAGCTATCTAACAGAACGGTTGTCAATGTGTGCACTCAACTTCCAGAGTTAAACCCGTGTGTGGATTCAGCAGTCTGCAAACCCTTTCTGTGCAGAGTTTCAAAACAGGCGTTTTCAGCCCAATACCGGCCTATGGAAGAAACAGCAGAAAGCACAGGGAAATATCTACTTCTAAATCCAAAACGCAGCTATCTAACAGAACGGTTGTCAATGTGTGCACTCAACTTCCAGAGTTAAACCCGTGTGTGGATTCAGCAGTCTGCAAAACCTTTCTGTGCAGAGTTTCAAAACAGGCGTTTTCAGCCCAATACCGGCCTATGGAAGAAACAGCAGAAAGCACAGGGAAATATCTGCTTCTAAATCCAAAACGCAGCTATCTAACAGAACGGTTGTCAATGTGTGCACTCAACTTCCAGAGTTAAACCCGTGTGTGGATTCAGCAGTCTGCAAACCCTTTCTGTGCCGAGTTTCAAAACAGGCGTTTTCAGCCCAATACCGGCCTATGGAAGAAACAGCAGAAAGCACAGGGAAATCTCTGCTTCTAAATCCAAAACGCAGCTATCTAACAGAACGGTTGTCAATGTGTGCACTCAACTTCCAGAGTTAAACCCGTGTGTGTATTCAGCAGTCTGCAAACCCTTTCTGTGCAGAGTTTCAAAACAGGCGTTTTCAGCCCAATACCGGCCTATGGAAGAAACAGCAGAAAGCACAGGGAAATCTCTGCTTCTAAATCCAAAACGCAGCTATCTAACAGAACGGTTGTCAATGTGTGCACTCAACTTCCAGAGTTAAACCCGTGTGTGGATTCAGCAGTCTGCAAACCCTTTCTGTGCCGAGTTTCAAAACAGGCGTTTTCAGCCCAATACCGGCCTATGGAAGAAACAGCAGAAAGCACAGGGAAATCTCTGCTTCTAAATCCAAAACGCAGCTATCTAACAGAACGGTTGTCAATGTGTGCACTCAACTTCCAGAGTTAAACCCGTGTGTGGATTCAGCAGTCTGCAAACCCTTTCTGTGCAGAGTTTCAAAACAGGCGTTTTCAGCCCAATACCGGCCTATGGAAGAAACAGCAGAAAGCACAGGGAAATCTCTGCTTCTAAATCCAAAACGCAGCTATCTAACAGAACGGTTGTCAATGTGTGCACTCAACTTCCAGAGTTAAACCCGTGTGTGGATTCAGCAGTCTGCAAACCCTTTCTGTGCCGAGTTTCAAAACAGGCGTTTTCAGCCCAATACCGGCCTATGGAAGAAACAGCAGAAAGCACAGGGAAATCTCTGCTTCTAAATCCAAAACGCAGCTATCTAACAGAACGGTTGTCAATGTGTGCACTCAACTTCCAGAGTTAAACCCGTGTGTGGATTCAGCAGTCTGCAAACCCTTTCTGTGCAGAGTTTCAAAACAGGCGTTTTCAGCCCAATACCGGCCTATGGAAGAAACAGCAGAAAGCACAGGGAAATATCTGCTTCTAAATCCAAAACGCAGCTATCTAACAGAACGGTTGTCAATGTGTGCACTCAACGTCCAGAGTTAAACCCGTGTGTGGATTCAGCAGTCTGCAAACCCTTTCTGTGCAGAGTTTCAAAACAGGCGTTTTCAGCCCAATACCGGCCTATGGAAGAAACAGCAGAAAGCACAGGGAAATATCTGCTTCTAAATCCAAAACGCAGCTATCTAACAGAACGGTTGTCAATGTGTGCACTCAACTTCCAGAGTTAAACCCGTGTGTGGATTCAGCAGTCTCCAAACCCTTTCTGTGCCGAGTTTCAAAACAGGCGTTTTCAGCCCAATACCGGCATATGGAAGAAACAGCAGAAAGCACAGGGAAATATCTGCTTCTAAATCCAAAACGCAGCTATCTAACAGAACGGTTGTCAATGTGTGCACTCAACTTCCAGAGTTAAACCCGTGTGTGGATTCAGCAGTCTGCAAACCCTTTCTGTGCAGAGTTTCAAAACAGGCGTTTTCAGCCCAATACCGGCCTATGGAAGAAACAGCAGAAAGCACAGGGAAATATCTGCTTCTAAATCCAAAACGCAGCTATCTAACAGAACGGTTGTCAATGTGTGCACTCAACTTCCAGAGTTAAACCCGTGTGTGGATTCAGCAGTCTGCAAACCCTTTCTGTGCAGAGTTTCAAAACAGGCGTTTTCAGCCCAATACCGGCCTATGGAAGAAACAGCAGAAAGCACAGGGAAATATCTGCTTCTAAATCCAAAACGCAGCTATCTAACAGAACGGTTGTCAATGTGTGCACTCAACTTCCAGAGTTAAACCCGTGTGTGGATTCAGCAGTCTGCAAACCCTTTCTGTGCAGAGTTTCAAAACAGGCGTTTTCAGCCCAATACCGGCCTATGGAAGAAACAGCAGAAAGCACAGGGAAATATCTACTTCTAAATCCAAAACGCAGCTATCTAACAGAACGGTTGTCAATGTGTGCACTCAACTTCCAGAGTTAAACCCGTGTGTGGATTCAGCAGTCTGCAAAACCTTTCTGTGCAGAGTTTCAAAACAGGCGTTTTCAGCCCAATACCGGCCTATGGAAGAAACAGCAGAAAGCACAGGGAAATATCTGCTTCTAAATCCAAAACGCAGCTATCTAACAGAACGGTTGTCAATGTGTGCACTCAACTTCCAGAGTTAAACCCGTGTGTGGATTCAGCAGTCTGCAAACCCTTTCTGTGCCGAGTTTCAAAACAGGCGTTTTCAGCCCAATACCGGCCTATGGAAGAAACAGCAGAAAGCACAGGGAAATCTCTGCTTCTAAATCCAAAACGCAGCTATCTAACAGAACGGTTGTCAATGTGTGCACTCAACTTCCAGAGTTAAACCCGTGTGTGGATTCAGCAGTCTGCAAACCCTTTCTGTGCAGAGTTTCAAAACAGGCGTTTTCAGCCCAATACCGGCCTATGGAAGAAACAGCAGAAAGCACAGGGAAATCTCTGCTTCTAAATCCAAAACGCAGCTATCTAACAGAACGGTTGTCAATGTGTGCACTCAACTTCCAGAGTTAAACCCGTGTGTGGATTCAGCAGTCTGCAAACCCTTTCTGTGCCGAGTTTCAAAACAGGCGTTTTCAGCCCAATACCGGCATATGGAAGAAACAGCAGAAAGCACAGGGAAATATCTGCTTCTAAATCCAAAACGCAGCTATCTAACAGAACGGTTGTCAATGTGTGCACTCAACTTCCAGAGTTAAACCCGTGTGTGGATTCAGCAGTCTGCAAACCCTTTCTGTGCAGAGTTTCAAAACAGGCGTTTTCAGCCCAATACCGGCCTATGGAAGAAACAGCAGAAAGCACAGGGAAATATCTGCTTCTAAATCCAAAACGCAGCTATCTAACAGAACGGTTGTCAATGTGTGCACTCAACTTCCAGAGTTAAACCCGTGTGTGGATTCAGCAGTCTGCAAACCCTTTCTGTGCAGAGTTTCAAAACAGGCGTTTTCAGCCCAATACCGGCCTATGGAAGAAACAGCAGAAAGCACAGGGAAATCTCTGCTTCTAAATCCAAAACGCAGCTATCTAACAGAACGGTTGTCAATGTGTGCACTCAACTTCCAGAGTTAAACCCGTGTGTGGATTCAGCAGTCTGCAAACCCTTTCTGTGCAGAGTTTCAAAACAGGCGTTTTCAGCCCAATACCGGCCTATGGAAGAAACAGCAGAAAGCACAGGGAAATATCTACTTCTAAATCCAAAACGCAGCTATCTAACAGAACGGTTGTCAATGTGTGCACTCAACTTCCAGAGTTAAACCCGTGTGTGGATTCAGCAGTCTGCAAAACCTTTCTGTGCAGAGTTTCAAAACAGGCGTTTTCAGCCCAATACCGGCCTATGGAAGAAACAGCAGAAAGCACAGGGAAATCTCTGCTTCTAAATCCAAAACGCAGCTATCTAACAGAACGGTTGTCAATGTGTGCACTCAACTTCCAGAGTTAAACCCGTGTGTGGATTCAGCAGTCTGCAAACCCTTTCTGTGCCGAGTTTCAAAACAGGCGTTTTCAGCCCAATACCGGCCTATGGAAGAAACAGCAGAAAGCACAGGGAAATCTCTGCTTCTAAATCCAAAACGCAGCTATCTAACAGAACGGTTGTCAATGTGTGCACTCAACTTCCAGAGTTAAACCCGTGTGTGGATTCAGCAGTCTGCAAACCCTTTCTGTGCAGAGTTTCAAAACAGGCGTTTTCAGCCCAATACCGGCCTATGGAAGAAACAGCAGAAAGCACAGGGAAATCTCTGCTTCTAAATCCAAAACGCAGCTATCTAACAGAACGGTTGTCAATGTGTGCACTCAACTTCCAGAGTTAAACCCGTGTGTGATTCAGCAGTCTGCAAACCCTTTCTGTGCAGAGTTTCAAAACAGGCGTTTTCAGCCCAATACCGGCCTATGGAAGAAACAGCAGAAAGCACAGGGAAATCTCTGCTTCTAAATCCAAACGCAGCTATCTAACAGAACGGTTGTCAATGTGTGCACTCAGCTTCCAGAGTTAAACCCGTGTGTGGATTCAGCAGTCTGCAAACCCTTTCTGTGCAGAGTTTCAAAACAGGCGTTTTCAGCCCAATACCGGCCTATGGAAGAAACAGCAGAAAGCACAGGGAAATCTCTGCTTCTAAATCCAAAACGCAGCTATCTAACAGAACGGTTGTCAATGTGTGCACTCAACTTCCAGAGTTAAACCCGTGTGTGGATTCAGCAGTCTGCAAACCCTTTCTGTGCAGAGTTTCAAAACAGGCGTTTTCAGCCCAATACCGGCCTATGGAAGAAACAGCAGAAAGCACAGGGAAATATCTGCTTCTAAATCCAAAACGCAGCTATCTAACAGAACGGTTGTCAATGTGTGCACTCAACTTCCAGAGTTAAACCCGTGTGTGGATTCAGCAGTCTGCAAACCCTTTCTGTGCCGAGTTTCAAAACAGGCGTTTTCAGCCCAATACCGGCCTATGGAAGAAACAGCAGAAAGCACAGGGAAATATCTGCTTCTAAATCCAAAACGCAGCTATCTAACAGAACGGTTGTCAATGTGTGCACTCAACTTCCAGAGTTAAACCCGTGTGTGGATTCAGCAGTCTGCAAACCCTTTCTGTGCAGAGTTTCAAAACAGGCGTTTTCAGCCCAATACCGGCCTATGGAAGAAACAGCAGAAAGCACAGGGAAATCTCTGCTTCTAAATCCAAAACGCAGCTATCTAACAGAACGGTTGTCAATGTGTGCACTCAACTTCCAGAGTTAAACCCGTGTGTGGATTCAGCAGTCTGCAAACCCTTTCTGTGCAGAGTTTCAAAACAGGCGTTTTCAGCCCAATACCGGCCTATGGAAGAAACAGCAGAAAGCACAGGGAAATCTCTGCTTCTAAATCCAAAACGCAGCTATCTAACAGAACGGTTGTCAATGTGTGCACTCAACTTCCAGAGTTAAACCCGTGTGTGGATTCAGCAGTCTGCAAACCCTTTCTGTGCAGAGTTTCAAAACAGGCGTTTTCAGCCCAATACCGGCCTATGGAAGAAACAGCAGAAAGCACAGGGAAATATCTGCTTCTAAATCCAAAACGCAGCTATCTAACAGAACGGTTGTCAATGTGTGCACTCAACTTCCAGAGTTAAACCCGTCTGTGGATTCAGCAGTCTGCAAACCCTTTCTGTGCAGAGTTTCAAAACAGGCGTTTTCAGCCCAATACCGGCCTATGGAAGAAACAGCAGAAAGCACAGGGAAATCTCTGCTTCTAAATCCAAAACGCAGCTATCTAACAGAACGGTTGTCAATGTGTGCACTCAACTTCCAGAGTTAAACCCGTGTGTGGATTCAGCAGTCTGCAAACCCTTTCTGTGCAGAGTTTCAAAACAGGCGTTTTCAGCCCAATACCGGCCTATGGAAGAAACAGCAGAAAGCACAGGGAAATCTCTGCTTCTAAATCCAAAACGCAGCTATCTAACAGAACGGTTGTCAATGTGTGCACTCAACTTCCAGAGTTAAACCCGTGTGTGGATTCAGCAGTCTGCAAACCCTTTCTGTGCAGAGTTTCAAAACAGGCGTTTTCAGCCCAATACCGGCCTATGGAAGAAACAGCAGAAAGCACAGGGAAATATCTGCTTCTAAATCCAAAACGCAGCTATCTAACAGAACGGTTGTCAATGTGTGCACTCAACTTCCAGAGTTAAACCCGTGTGTGGATTCAGCAGTCTGCAAACCCTTTCTGTGCAGAGTTTCAAAACAGGCGTTTTCAGCCCAATACCGGCCTATGGAAGAAACAGCAGAAAGCACAGGGAAATCTCTGCTTCTAAATCCAAAACGCAGCTATCTAACAGAACGGTTGTCAATGTGTGCACTCAACTTCCAGAGTTAAACCCGTGTGTGGATTCAGAAGTCTGCAAACACTTTCTGTGCAGAATTTCAAAACAGGCGTTTTCAGCCCAATACCGGCCTATGGAAGAAACAGCAGAAAGCACAGGGAAATCTCTGCTTCTAAATCCAAAACGCAGCTATCTAACAGAACGGTTGTCAATGTGTGCACTCAACTTCCAGAGTTAAACCCGTGTGTGGATTCAGAAGTCTGCAAACACTTTCTGTGCAGAATTTCAAAACAGGCGTTTTCAGCCCAATACCGGCCTATGGAAGAAACAGCAGAAAGCACAGGGAAATCTCTGCTTCTAAATCCAAAACGCAGCTATCTAACAGAACGGTTGTCAATGTGTGCACTCAACTTCCAGAGTTAAACCCGTGTGTGGATTCAGCAGTCTGCAAACCCTTTCTGTGCAGAGTTTCAAAACAGGCGTTTTCAGCCCAATACCGGCCTATGGAAGAAACAGCAGAAAGCACAGGGAAATCTCTGCTTCTAAATCCAAAACGCAGCTATCTAACAGAACGGTTGTCAATGTGTGCACTCAACTTCCAGAGTTAAACCCGTGTGTGGATTCAGCAGTCTGCAAACCCTTTCTGTGCCGAGTTTCAAAACAGGCGTTTTCAGCCCAATACCGGCATATGGAAGAAACAGCAGAAAGCACAGGGAAATATCTGCTTCTAAATCCAAAACGCAGCTATCTAACAGAACGGTTGTCAATGTGTGCACTCAACTTCCAGAGTTAAACCCGTGTGTGGATTCAGCAGTCTGCAAACCCTTTCTGTGCAGAGTTTCAAAACAGGCGTTTTCAGCCCAATACCGGCCTATGGAAGAAACAGCAGAAAGCACAGGGAAATATCTGCTTCTAAATCCAAAACGCAGCTATCTAACAGAACGGTTGTCAATGTGTGCACTCAACTTCCAGAGTTAAACCCGTGTGTGGATTCAGCAGTCTGCAAACCCTTTCTGTGCAGAGTTTCAAAACAGGCGTTTTCAGCCCAATACCGGCCTATGGAAGAAACAGCAGAAAGCACAGGGAAATATCTGCTTCTAAATCCAAAACGCAGCTATCTAACAGAACGGTTGTCAATGTGTGCACTCAACTTCCAGAGTTAAACCCGTGTGTGGATTCAGCAGTCTGCAAACCCTTTCTGTGCAGAGTTTCAAAACAGGCGTTTTCAGCCCAATACCGGCCTATGGAAGAAACAGCAGAAAGCACAGGGAAATATCTACTTCTAAATCCAAAACGCAGCTATCTAACAGAACGGTTGTCAATGTGTGCACTCAACTTCCAGAGTTAAACCCGTGTGTGGATTCAGCAGTCTGCAAAACCTTTCTGTGCAGAGTTTCAAAACAGGCGTTTTCAGCCCAATACCGGCCTATGGAAGAAACAGCAGAAAGCACAGGGAAATATCTGCTTCTAAATCCAAAACGCAGCTATCTAACAGAACGGTTGTCAATGTGTGCACTCAACTTCCAGAGTTAAACCCGTGTGTGGATTCAGCAGTCTGCAAACCCTTTCTGTGCCGAGTTTCAAAACAGGCGTTTTCAGCCCAATACCGGCCTATGGAAGAAACAGCAGAAAGCACAGGGAAATCTCTGCTTCTAAATCCAAAACGCAGCTATCTAACAGAACGGTTGTCAATGTGTGCACTCAACTTCCAGAGTTAAACCCGTGTGTGGATTCAGCAGTCTGCAAACCCTTTCTGTGCAGAGTTTCAAAACAGGCGTTTTCAGCCCAATACCGGCCTATGGAAGAAACAGCAGAAAGCACAGGGAAATCTCTGCTTCTAAATCCAAAACGCAGCTATCTAACAGAACGGTTGTCAATGTGTGCACTCAACTTCCAGAGTTAAACCCGTGTGTGGATTCAGCAGTCTGCAAACCCTTTCTGTGCAGAGTTTCAAAACAGGCGTTTTCAGCCCAATACCGGCCTATGGAAGAAACAGCAGAAAGCACAGGGAAATATCTGCTTCTAAATCCAAAACGCAGCTATCTAACAGAACGGTTGTCAATGTGTGCACTCAACTTCCAGAGTTAAACCCGTGTGTGGATTCAGCAGTCTGCAAACCCTTTCTGTGCAGAGTTTCAAAACAGGCGTTTTCAGCCCAATACCGGCCTATGGAAGAAACAGCAGAAAGCACAGGGAAATATCTGCTTCTAAATCCAAAACGCAGCTATCTAACAGAACGGTTGTCAATGTGTGCACTCAACTTCCAGAGTTAAACCCGTGTGTGGATTCAGCAGTCTGCAAACCCTTTCTGTGCCGAGTTTCAAAACAGGCGTTTTCAGCCCAATACCGGCATATGGAAGAAACAGCAGAAAGCACAGGGAAATATCTGCTTCTAAATCCAAAACGCAGCTATCTAACAGAACGGTTGTCAATGTGTGCACTCAACTTCCAGAGTTAAACCCGTGTGTGGATTCAGCAGTCTGCAAACCCTTTCTGTGCAGAGTTTCAAAACAGGCGTTTTCAGCCCAATACCGGCCTATGGAAGAAACAGCAGAAAGCACAGGGAAATATCTGCTTCTAAATCCAAAACGCAGCTATCTAACAGAACGGTTGTCAATGTGTGCACTCAACTTCCAGAGTTAAACCCGTGTGTGGATTCAGCAGTCTGCAAACCCTTTCTGTGCAGAGTTTCAAAACAGGCGTTTTCAGCCCAATACCGGCCTATGGAAGAAACAGCAGAAAGCACAGGGAAATATCTGCTTCTAAATCCAAAACGCAGCTATCTAACAGAACGGTTGTCAATGTGTGCACTCAACTTCCAGAGTTAAACCCGTGTGTGGATTCAGCAGTCTGCAAACCCTTTCTGTGCAGAGTTTCAAAACAGGCGTTTTCAGCCCAATACCGGCCTATGGAAGAAACAGCAGAAAGCACAGGGAAATATCTACTTCTAAATCCAAAACGCAGCTATCTAACAGAACGGTTGTCAATGTGTGCACTCAACTTCCAGAGTTAAACCCGTGTGTGGATTCAGCAGTCTGCAAAACCTTTCTGTGCAGAGTTTCAAAACAGGCGTTTTCAGCCCAATACCGGCCTATGGAAGAAACAGCAGAAAGCACAGGGAAATCTCTGCTTCTAAATCCAAAACGCAGCTATCTAACAGAACGGTTGTCAATGTGTGCACTCAACTTCCAGAGTTAAACCCGTGTGTGGATTCAGCAGTCTGCAAACCCTTTCTGTGCCGAGTTTCAAAACAGGCGTTTTCAGCCCAATACCGGCCTATGGAAGAAACAGCAGAAAGCACAGGGAAATCTCTGCTTCTAAATCCAAAACGCAGCTATCTAACAGAACGGTTGTCAATGTGTGCACTCAACTTCCAGAGTTAAACCCGTGTGTGGATTCAGCAGTCTGCAAACCCTTTCTGTGCAGAGTTTCAAAACAGGCGTTTTCAGCCCAATACCGGCCTATGGAAGAAACAGCAGAAAGCACAGGGAAATCTCTGCTTCTAAATCCAAAACGCAGCTATCTAACAGAACGGTTGTCAATGTGTGCACTCAACTTCCAGAGTTAAACCCGTGTGTGGATTCAGCAGTCTGCAAACCCTTTCTGTGCAGAGTTTCAAAACAGGCGTTTTCAGCCCAATACCGGCCTATGGAAGAAACAGCAGAAAGCACAGGGAAATCTCTGCTTCTAAATCCAAAACGCAGCTATCTAACAGAACGGTTGTCAATGTGTGCACTCAACTTCCAGAGTTAAACCCGTGTGTGGATTCAGCAGTCTGCAAACCCTTTCTGTGCAGAGTTTCAAAACAGGCGTTTTCAGCCCAATACCGGCCTATGGAAGAAACAGCAGAAAGCACAGGGAAATCTCTGCTTCTAAATCCAAAACGCAGCTATCTAACAGAACGGTTGTCAATTTGTGCACTCAACTTCCAGAGTTAAACCCGTGTGTGGATTCAGCAGTCTGCAAACCCTTTCTGTGCAGAGTTTCAAAACAGGCGTTTTCAGCCCAATACCGGCCTATGGAAGAAACAGCAGAAAGCACAGGGAAATATCTGCTTCTAAATCCAAAACGCAGCTATCTAACAGAACGGTTGTCAATGTGTGCACTCAACTTCCAGAGTTAAACCCGTGTGTGGATTCAGCAGTCTGCAAACCCTTTCTGTGCCGAGTTTCAAAACAGGCGTTTTCAGCCCAATACCGGCCTATGGAAGAAACAGCAGAAAGCACAGGGAAATCTCTGCTTCTAAATCCAAAACGCAGCTATCTAACAGAACGGTTGTCAATGTGTGCACTCAACTTCCAGAGTTAAACCCGTGTGTGGATTCAGCAGTCTGCAAACCCTTTCTGTGCAGAGTTTCAAAACAGGCGTTTTCAGCCCAATACCGGCCTATGGAAGAAACAGCAGAAAGCACAGGGAAATCTCTGCTTCTAAATCCAAAACGCAGCTATCTAACAGAACGGTTGTCAATGTGTGCACTCAACTTCCAGAGTTAAACCCGTGTGTGGATTCAGCAGTCTGCAAACCCTTTCTGTGCAGAGTTTCAAAACAGGCGTTTTCAGCCCAATACCGGCCTATGGAAGAAACAGCAGAAAGCACAGGGAAATCTCTGCTTCTAAATCCAAAACGCAGCTATCTAACAGAACGGTTGTCAATGTGTGCACTCAACTTCCAGAGTTAAACCCGTGTGTGGATTCAGCAGTCTGCAAACCCTTTCTGTGCAGAGTTTCAAAACAGGCGTTTTCAGCCCAATACCGGCCTATGGAAGAAACAGCAGAAAGCACAGGGAAATATCTGCTTCTAAATCCAAAACGCAGCTATCTAACAGAACGGTTGTCAATGTGTGCACTCAACTTCCAGAGTTAAACCCGTCTGTGGATTCAGCAGTCTGCAAACCCTTTCTGTGCAGAGTTTCAAAACAGGCGTTTTCAGCCCAATACCGGCCTATCTAAGAAACAGCAGAAAGCACAGGGAAATATCTGCTTCTAAATCCAAAACGCAGCTATCTAACAGAACGGTTGTCAATGTGTGCACTCAACTTCCAGAGTTAAACCCGTGTGTGGATTCAGCAGTCTGCAAACCCTTTCTGTGCAGAGTTTCAAAACAGGCGTTTTCAGCCCAATACCGGCCTATGGAAGAAACAGCAGAAAGCACAGGGAAATCTCTGCTTCTAAATCCAAAACGCAGCTATCTAACAGAACGGTTGTCAATGTGTGCACTCAACTTCCAGAGTTAAACCCGTGTGTGGATTCAGAAGTCTGCAAACACTTTCTGTGCAGAATTTCAAAACAGGCGTTTTCAGCCCAATACCGGC
>NW_026989329.1:0-31743 GCF_030222135.1 Aotus nancymaae
AGAGAAAGTGTTTGCAGACTGCTGAATCCACACACGGGTTTAACTCTGGAAGTTGAGTGCACACATTGACAACCGTTCTGTTAGATAGCTGCGTTTTGGATTTAGAAGCAGATATTTCCCTGTGCTTACTGCTGTTTCTTCCATATGCCGGTAATGGGCTGAAAACGCCTGTTTTGGGACTCTGCAGAGAAAGTGTTTGCAGACTGCTGAATCCACACACGGGTTTAACTCTGGAAGTTGAGTGCACACATTGACAACCGTTCTGTTAGATAGCTGCGTTTTGGATTTAGAAGCAGATATTTCCCTGTGCTTACTGCTGTTTCTTCCATATGCCGGTAATGGGCTGAAAACGCCTGTTTTGGGACTCTGCAGAGAAAGTGTTTGCAGACTGCTGAATCCACACACGGGTTTAACTCTGGAAGTTGAGTGCACACATTGACAACCGTTCTGTTAGATAGCTGCGTTTTGGATTTAGAAGCAGATATTTCCCTGTGCTTACTGCTGTTTCTTCCATATGCCGGTAAAGGTCTGAAAACGCCTGTTTTGGGACTCTGCAGAGAAAGTGTTTGCAGACTGCTGAATCCACACACGGGTTTAACTCTGGAAGTTGAGTGCACACATTGACAACCGTTCTGTTAGATAGCTGCGTTTTGGATTTAGAAGCAGATATTTCCCTGTGCTTACTGCTGTTTCTTCCATATGCCGGTAATGGGCTGAAAACGCCTGTTTTGGGACTCTGCAGAGAAAGTGTTTGCAGACTGCTGAATCCACACACGGGTTTAACTCTGGAAGTTGAGTGCACACATTGACAACCGTTCTGTTAGATAGCTGCGTTTTGGATTTAGAAGCAGATATTTCCCTGTGCTTACTGCTGTTTCTTCCATATGCCGGTAATGGGCTGAAAACGCCTGTTTTGGGACTCTGCAGAGAAAGTGTTTGCAGACTGCTGAATCCACACACGGGTTTAACTCTGGAAGTTGAGTGCACACATTGACAACCGTTCTGTTAGATAGCTGCGTTTTGGATTTAGAAGCAGATATTTCCCTGTGCTTACTGCTGTTTCTTCCATATGCCGGTAATGGGCTGAAAACGCCTGTTTTGGGACTCTGCAGAGAAAGTGTTTGCAGACTGCTGAATCCACACACGGGTTTAACTCTGGAAGTTGAGTGCACACATTGACAACCGTTCTGTTAGATAGCTGCGTTTTGGATTTAGAAGCAGATATTTCCCTGTGCTTACTGCTGTTTCTTCCATATGCCGGTAATGGGCTGAAAACGCCTGTTTTGGGACTCTGCAGAGAAAGTGTTTGCAGACTGCTGAATCCACACACGGGTTTAACTCTGGAAGTTGAGTGCACACATTGACAACCGTTCTGTTAGATAGCTGCGTTTTGGATTTAGAAGCAGATATTTCCCTGTGCTTACTGCTGTTTCTTCCATATGCCGGTAATGGGCTGAAAACGCCTGTTTTGGGACTCTGCAGAGAAAGTGTTTGCAGACTGCTGAATCCACACACGGGTTTAACTCTGGAAGTTGAGTGCACACATTGACAACCGTTCTGTTAGATAGCTGCGTTTTGGATTTAGAAGCAGATATTTCCCTGTGCTTACTGCTGTTTCTTCCATATGCCGGTAATGGGCTGAAAACGCCTGTTTTGGGACTCTGCAGAGAAAGTGTTTGCAGACTGCTGAATCCACACACGGGTTTAACTCTGGAAGTTGAGTGCACACATTGACAACCGTTCTGTTAGATAGCAGCGTTTGGATTTAGAAGCAGATATTTCCCTGTGCTTACTGCTGTTTCTTCCATATGCCGGTAATGGGCTGAAAACGCCTGTTTTGGGACTCTGCAGAGAAAGTGTTTGCAGACTGCTGAATCCACACCCGGGTTTAACTCTGGAAGTTGAGTGCACACATTGACAACCGTTCTGTTAGATAGCTGCGTTTTGGATTAAGAAGCAGATATTTCCCTGTGCTTACTGCTGTTTCTTCCATATGCCGGTAATGGGCTGAAAACGCCTGTTTTGGGACTCTGCAGAGAAAGTGTTTGCAGACTGCTGAATCCACACACGGGTTTAACTCGGGAAGTTGAGTGCACACATTGACAACCGTTCTGTTAGATAGCTGCGTTTTGGATTTAGGAGCAGATATTTCCCTGTGCTTACTGCTGTTTCTTCCATATGCCGGTAATGGGCTGAAAACGCCTGTTTTGGGACTCTGCAGAGAAAGTGTTTGCAGACTGCTGAATCCACACACGTGTTTAACTCTGTAAGTTGAGTGCACACATTGACAACCGTTCTGTTAGATAGCTGCGTTTTGGATTTAGAAGCAGATATTTCCCTGTGCTTACTGCTGTTTCTTC
This sequence comes from Aotus nancymaae, assembly GCF_030222135.1. NCBI lineage: Eukaryota > Metazoa > Chordata > Mammalia > Primates > Aotidae > Aotus > Aotus nancymaae. The sequence goes on from NW_026989329.1 coordinate 2,361, forward strand.
CATATGCCGGTAATGGGCTGAAAACGCCTGTTTTGGGACTCTGCAGAGAAAGTGTTTGCAGACTGCTGAATCCACACACGGGTTTAACTCTGGAAGTTGAGTGCACACATTGACAACCGTTCTGTTAGATAGCTGCGTTTTGGATTTAGAAGCAGATATTTCCCTGTGCTTACTGCTGTTTCTTCCATATGCCGGTAATGGGCTGAAAACGCCTGTTTTGGGACTCTGCAGAGAAAGTGTTTGCAGACTGCTGAATCCACACACGGGTTTAACTCTGGAAGTTGAGTGCACACATTGACAACCGTTCTGTTAGATAGCTGCGTTTTGGATTTAGAAGCAGATATTTCCCTGTGCTTACTGCTGTTTCTTCCATATGCCGGTAATGGGCTGAAAACGCCTGTTTGGGACTCTGCAGAGAAAGTGTTTGCAGACTGCTGAATCCACACACGGGTTTAACTCTGGAAGTTGAGTGCACACATTGACAACCGTTCTGTTAGATAGCTGCGTTTTGGATTTAGAAGCAGATATTTCCCTGTGCTTACTGCTGTTTCTTCCATATGCCGGTAATGGGCTGAAAACGCCTGTTTTGGGACTCTGCAGAGAAAGTGTTTGCAGACTGCTGAATCACACACGGGTTTAACTCTGGAAGTTGAGTGCACACATTGACAACCGTTCTGTTAGATAGCTGCGTTTTGGATTTAGAAGCAGATATTTCCCTGTGCTTACTGCTGTTTCTTCCATATGCCGGTAATGGGCTGAAAACGCCTGTTTTGGGGACTCTGCAGAGAAAGTGTTTGCAGACTGCTGAATCCACACACGGGTTTAACTCTGGAAGTTGAGTGCACACATTGACAACCGTTCTGTTAGATAGCTGCGTTTTGGATTTAGAAGCAGATATTTCCCTGTGCTTACTGCTGTTTCTTCCATATGCCGGTAATGGGCTGAAAACGCCTGTTTTGGGACTCTGCAGAGAAAGTGTTTGCAGACTGCTGAATCCACACACGGGTTTAACTCTGGAAGTTGAGTGCACACATTGACAACCGTTCTGTTAGATAGCTGCGTTTTGGATTTAGAAGCAGATATTTCCCTGTGCTTACTGCTGTTTCTTCCATATGCCGGAAATGGGCTGAAAACGCCTGTTTTGGGACTCTGCAGAGAAAGTGTTTGCAGACTGCTGAATCCACACACGGGTTTAACTCTGGAAGTTGAGTGCACACATTGACAACCGTTCTGTTAGATAGCTGCGTTTTGGATTTAGAAGCAGATATTTCCCTGTGCTTACTGCTGTTTCTTCCATATGCCGGTAATGGGCTGAAAACGCCTGTTTTGGGACTCTGCAGAGAAAGTGTTTGCAGACTGCTGAATCCACACACCGGGTTTAACTCTGGAAGTTGAGTGCACACATTGACAACCGTTCTGTTAGATAGCTGCGTTTTGGATTTAGAAGCAGATATTTCCCTGTGCTTACTGCTGTTTCTTCCATATGCCGGTAATGGGCTGAAAACGCCTGTTTTGGGACTCTGCAGAGAAAGTGTTTGCAGACTGCTGAATCCACACACGGGTTTAACTCGGGAAGTTGAGTGCACACATTGACAACCGTTCTGTTAGATAGCTGCGTTTTGGATTTAGAAGCAGATATTTCCCTGTGCTTACTGCTGTTTCTTCCATATGCCGGTAATGGGCTGAAAACGCCTGTTTTGGGACTCTGCAGAGAAAGTGTTTGCAGACTGCTGAATCCACACACGGGTTTAACTCTGGAAGTTGAGTGCACACATTGACAACCGTTCTGTTAGATAGCTGCGTTTTGGATTTAGAAGCAGATATTTCCCTGTGCTTACTGCTGTTTCTTCCATATGCCGGTAATGGGCTGAAAACGCCTGTTTTGGGACTCTGCAGAGAAAGTGTTTGCAGACTGCTGAATCCACACACGGGTTTAACTCTGGAAGTTGAGTGCACACATTGACAACCGTTCTGTTAGATAGCTGCGTTTTGGATTTAGAAGCAGATATTTCCCTGTGCTTACTGCTGTTTCTTCCATATGCCGGTAATGGGCTGAAAACGCCTGTTTTGGGACTCTGCAGAGAAAGTGTTTGCAGACTGCTGAATCCACACACGGGTTTAACTCTGGAAGTTGAGTGCACACATTGACAACCGTTCTGTTAGATAGCTGCGTTTTGGATTTAGAAGCAGATATTTCCCTGTGCTTACTGCTGTTTCTTCCATATGCCGGTAATGGGCTGAAAACGCCTGTTTTGGGACTCTGCAGAGAAAGTGTTTGCAGACTGCTGAATCCACACACGGGTTTAACTCTGGAAGTTGAGTGCACACATTGACAACCGTTCTGTTAGATAGCTGCGTTTTGGATTAAGAAGCAGATATTTCCCTGTGCTTACTGCTGTTTCTTCCATATGCCGGTAATGGGCTGAAAACGCCTGTTTTGGGACTCTGCAGAGAAAGTGTTTGCAGACTGCTGAATCCACACACGGGTTTAACTCGGGAAGTTTAGTGCACACATTGACAACCGTTCTGTTAGATAGCTGCGTTTTGGATTTAGGAGCAGATATTTCCCTGTGCTTACTGCTGTTTCTTCCATATGCCGGTAATGGGCTGAAAACGCCTGTTTTGGGACTCTGCAGAGAAAGTGTTTGCAGACTGCTGAATCCACACACGGGTTTAACTCTGGAAGTTGAGTGCACACATTGACAACCGTTCTGTTAGATAGCTGCGTTTTGGATTTAGAAGCAGATATTTCCCTGTGCTTACTGCTGTTTCTTCCATATGCCGGTAATGGGCTGAAAACGCCTGTTTTGGGACTCTGCAGAGAAAGTGTTTGCAGACTGCTGAATCCACACACGGGTTTAACTCTGGAAGTTGAGTGCACACATTGACAACCGTTCTGTTAGATAGCTGCGTTTTGGATTTAGAAGCAGATATTTCCCTGTGCTTACTGCTGTTTCTTCCATATGCCGGTAATGGGCTGAAAACGCCTGTTTTGGGACTCTGCAGAGAAAGTGTTTGCAGACTGCTGAATCCACACACGGGTTTAACTCTGGAAGTTGAGTGCACACATTGACAACCGTTCTGTTAGATAGCTGCGTTTTGGATTTAGAAGCAGATATTTCCCTGTGCTTACTGCTGTTTCTCCATATGCCGGTAATGGGCTGAAAACGCCTGTTTTGGGACTCTGCAGAGAAAGTGTTTGCAGACTGCTGAATCCACACACGGCTTTAACTCTGGAAGTTGAGTGCACACATTGACAACCGTTCTGTTAGATAGCTGCGTTTTGGATTTAGAAGCAGATATTTCCCTGTGCTTACTGCTGTTTCTTCCATATGCCGGTAATGGGCTGAAAACGCCTGTTTTGGGACTCTGCAGAGAAAGTGTTTGCAGACTGCTGAATCCACACACGGTTTAACTCTGGAAGTTGAGTGCACACATTGACAACCGTTCTGTTAGATAGCAGCGTTTTGGATTTAGAAACAGATATTTCCCTGTGCTTACTGCTGTTTCTTCCATATGCCGGTAATGGGCTGAAAACGCCTGTTTTGGGACTCTGCAGAGAAAGTGTTTGCAGACTGCTGAATCCACACACGGGTTTAACTCTGGAAGTTGAGTGCACACATTGACAACCGTTCTGTTAGATAGCAGCGTTTTGGATTTAGAAGCAGATATTTCCCTGTGCTTACTGCTGTTTCTTCCATATGCCGGTAATGGGCTGAAAACGCCTGTTTTGGGACTCTGCAGAGAAAGTGTTTGCAGACTGCTGAATCCACACACGGGTTTAACTCTGGAAGTTGAGTGCACACATTGACAACCGTTCTGTTAGATAGCTGCGTTTTGGATTTAGAAGCAGATATTTCCCTGTGCTTACTGCTGTTTCTTCCATATGCCGGTAATGGGCTGAAAACGCCTGTTTTGGGACTCTGCAGAGAAAGTGTTTGCAGACTGCTGAATCCACACACGGGTTTAACTCGGGAAGTTGAGTGCACACATTGACAACCGTTCTGTTAGATAGCTGCGTTTTGGATTTAGGAGCAGATATTTCCCTGTGCTTACTGCTGTTTCTTCCATATGCCGGTAATGGGCTGAAAACGCCTGTTTTGGGACTCTGCAGAGAAAGTGTTTGCAGACTGCTGAATCCACACACGGGTTTAACTCTGGAAGTTGAGTGCACACATTGACAACCGTTCTGTTAGATAGCTGCGTTTTGGATTTAGAAGCAGATATTTCCCTGTGCTTACTGCTGTTTCTTCCATATGCCGGTAATGGGCTGAAAACGCCTGTTTTGGGACTCTGCAGAGAAAGTGTTTGCAGACTGCTGAATCCACACACGGGTTTAACTCTGGAAGTTGAGTGCACACATTGACAACCGTTCTGTTAGATAGCTGCGTTTTGGATTTAGAAGCAGATATTTCCCTGTGCTTACTGCTGTTTCTTCCATATGCCGGTAATGGGCTGAAAACGCCTGTTTTGGGACTCTGCAGAGAAAGTGTTTGCAGACTGCTGAATCCACACACGGGTTTAACTCTGGAAGTTGAGTGCACACATTGACAACCGTTCTGTTAGATAGCTGCGTTTTGGATTTAGAAGCAGATATTTCCCTGTGCTTACTGCTGTTTCTTCCATATGCCGGTAATGGGCTGAAAACGCCTGTTTTGGGACTCTGCAGAGAAAGTGTTTGCAGACTGCTGAATCCACACACGGGTTTAACTCTGGAAGTTGAGTGCACACATTGACAACCGTTCTGTTAGATAGCTGCGTTTTGGATTTAGAAGCAGATATTTCCCTGTGCTTACTGCTGTTTCTTCCATATGCCGGTAATGGGCTGAAAACGCCTGTTTTGGGACTCTGCAGAGAAAGTGTTTGCAGACTGCTGAATCCACACACGGGTTTAACTCTGGAAGTTGAGTGCACACATTGACAACCGTTCTGTTAGATAGCTGCGTTTTGGATTTAGAAGCAGATATTTCCCTGTGCTTACTGCTGTTTCTTCCATATGCCGGTAATGGGCTGAAAACGCCTGTTTTGGGACTCTGCAGAGAAAGTGTTTGCAGACTGCTGAATCCACACACGGGTTTAACTCTGGAAGTTGAGTGCACACATTGACAACCGTTCTGTTAGATAGCTGCGTTTTGGATTTAGAAGCAGATATTTCCCTGTGCTTACTGCTGTTTCTTCCATATGCCGGTAATGGGCTGAAAACGCCTGTTTTGGGACTCTGCAGAGAAAGTGTTTGCAGACTGCTGAATCCACACACGGGTTTAACTCTGGAAGTTGAGTGCACACATTGACAACCGTTCTGTTAGATAGCTGCGTTTTGGATTTAGAAGCAGATATTTCCCTGTGCTTACTGCTGTTTCTTCCATATGCCGGTAATGGGCTGAAAACGCCTGTTTTGGGACTCTGCAGAGAAAGTGTTTGCAGACTGCTGAATCCACACACGGGTTTAACTCTGGAAGTTGAGTGCACACATTGACAACCGTTCTGTTAGATAGCTGCGTTTTGGATTTAGAAGCAGATATTTCCCTGTGCTTACTGCTGTTTCTTCCATATGCCGTTAAAGGGCTGAAAACGCCTGTTTTGGGACTCTGCAGAGAAAGTGTTTGCAGACTGCTGAATCCACACACGGGTTTAACTCTGGAAGTTGAGTGCACACATTGACAACCGTTCTGTTAGATAGCTGCGTTTTGGATTTAGAAGCAGATATTTCCCTGTGCTTACTGCTGTTTCTTCCATATGCCGGTAATGGGCTGAAACGCCTGTTTTGGGACTCTGCAGAGAAAGTGTTTGCAGACTGCTGAATCCACACACGGGTTTAACTCTGGAAGTTGAGTGCACACATTGACAACCGTTCTGTTAGATAGCTGCGTTTTGGATTTAGAAGCAGATATTTCCCTGTGCTTACTGCTGTTTCTTCCATATGCCGGTAATGGGCTGAAAACGCCTGTTTTGGGACTCTGCAGAGAAAGTGTTTGCAGACTGCTGAATCCACACACGGGTTTAACTCTGGAAGTTGAGTGCACACATTGACAACCGTTCTGTTAGATAGCTGCGTTTTGGATTTAGAAGCAGATATTTCCCTGTGCTTACTGCTGTTTCTTCCATATGCCGGTAATGGGCTGAAAACGCCTGTTTTGGGACTCTGCAGAGAAAGTGTTTGCAGACTGCTGAATCCACACACGGGTTTAACTCTGGAAGTTGAGTGCACACATTGACAACCGTTCTGTTAGATAGCTGCGTTTTGGGATTTAGAAGCAGATATTTCCCTGTGCTTACTGCTGTTTCTTCCATATGCCGGTAATGGGCTGAAAACGCCTGTTTTGGGACTCTGCAGAGAAAGTGTTTGCAGACTGCTGAATCCACACACGGGTTTAACTCTGGAAGTTGAGTGCACACATTGACAACCGTTCTGTTAGATAGCTGCGTTTTGGATTAAGAAGCAGATATTTCCCTGTGCTTACTGCTGTTTCTTCCATATGCCGGTAATGGGCTGAAAACGCCTGTTTTGGGACTCTGCAGAGAAAGTGTTTGCAGACTGCTGAATCCACACACGGGTTTAACTCGGGAAGTTGAGTGCACACATTGACAACCGTTCTGTTAGATAGCTGCGTTTTGGATTTAGGAGCAGATATTTCCCTGTGCTTACTGCTGTTTCTTCCATATGCCGGTAATGGGCTGAAAACGCCTGTTTTGGGACTCTGCATAGAAAGTGTTTGCAGACTGCTGAATCCACACACGGGTTTAACTCTGGAAGTTGAGTGCACACATTGACAACCGTTCTGTTAGATAGCTGCGTTTTGGATTTAGAAGCAGATATTTCCCTGTGCTTACTGCTGTTTCTTCCATATGCCGGTAATGGGCTGAAAACGCCTGTTTTGGGACTCTGCAGAGAAAGTGTTTGCAGACTGCTGAATCCACACACGGTTTAACTCTGGAAGTTGAGTGCACACATTGACAACCGTTCTGTTAGATAGCTGCGTTTTGGATTTAGAAGCAGATATTTCCCTGTGCTTACTGCTGTTTCTTCCATATGCCGTTAAAGGGCTGAAAACGCCTGTTTTGGGACTCTGCAGAGAAAGTGTTTGCAGACTGCTGAATCCACACACGGGTTTAACTCTGGAAGTTGAGTGCACACATTGACAACCGTTCTGTTAGATAGCTGCGTTTTGGATTTAGAAGCAGATATTTCCCTGTGCTTACTGCTGTTTCTTCCATATGCCGGTAATGGGCTGAAAACGCCTGTTTTGGGACTCTGCAGAGAAAGTGTTTGCAGACTGCTGAATCCACACACGGGTTTAACTCTGGAAGTTGAGTGCACACATTGACAACCGTTCTGTTAGATAGCTGCGTTTTGGATTTAGAAGCAGATATTTCCCTGTGCTTACTGCTGTTTCTTCCATATGCCGGTAAGGGCTGAAAACGCCTGTTTTGGGACTCTGCAGAGAAAGTGTTTGCAGACTGCTGAATCCACACACGGGTTTAACTCTGGAAGTTGAGTGCACACATTGACAACCGTTCTGTTAGATAGCTGCGTTTTGGATTTAGAAGCAGATATTTCCCTGTGCTTACTGCTGTTTCTTCCATATGCCGGTAATGGGCTGAAAACGCCTGTTTTGGGACTCTGCAGAGAAAGTGTTTGCAGACTGCTGAATCCACACACGGGTTTAACTCTGGAAGTTGAGTGCACACATTGACAACCGTTCTGTTAGATAGCTGCGTTTTGGATTTAGAAGCAGATATTTCCCTGTGCTTACTGCTGTTTCTTCCATATGCCGGTAATGGGCTGAAAACGCCTGTTTTTGGGACTCTGCAGAGAAAGTGTTTGCAGACTGCTGAATCCACACACGGGTTTAACTCTGGAAGTTGAGTGCACACATTGACAACCGTTCTGTTAGATAGCTGCGTTTTGGATTAAGAAGCAGATATTTCCCTGTGCTTACTGCTGTTTCTTCCATATGCCGGTAATGGGCTGAAAACGCCTGTTTTGGGACTCTGCAGAGAAAGTGTTTGCAGACTGCTGAATCCACACACGGGTTTAACTCGGGAAGTTGAGTGCACACATTGACAACCGTTCTGTTAGATAGCTGCGTTTTGGATTTAGGAGCAGATATTTCCCTGTGCTTACTGCTGTTTCTTCCATATGCCGGTAATGGGCTGAAAACGCCTGTTTTGGGACTCTGCATAGAAAGTGTTTGCAGACTGCTGAATCCACACACGGGTTTAACTCTGGAAGTTGAGTGCACACATTGACAACCGTTCTGTTAGATAGCTGCGTTTTGGATTTAGAAGCAGATATTTCCCTGTGCTTACTGCTGTTTCTTCCATATGCCGGTAATGGGCTGAAAACGCCTGTTTTGGGACTCTGCAGAGAAAGTGTTTGCAGACTGCTGAATCCACACACGTGTTTAACTCTGGAAGTTGAGTGCACACATTGACAACCGTTCTGTTAGATAGCTGCGTTTTGGATTTAGAAGCAGATATTTCCCTGTGCTTACTGCTGTTTCTTCCATATGCCGGTAATGGGCTGAAAACGCCTGTTTTGGGACTCTGCAGAGAAAGTGTTTGCAGACTGCTGAATCCACACACGGGTTTAACTCTGGAAGTTGAGTGCACACATTGACAACCGTTCTGTTAGATAGCTGCGTTTTGGATTTAGAAGCAGATATTTCCCTGTGCTTACTGCTGTTTCTTCCATATGCCGGTAATGGGCTGAAAACGCCTGTTTTGGGACTCTGCAGAGAAAGTGTTTGCAGACTGCTGAATCCACACACGGGTTTAACTCTGGAAGTTGAGTGCACACATTGACAACCGTTCTGTTAGATAGCTGCGTTTTGGATTTAGAAGCAGATATTTCCCTGTGCTTACTGCTGTTTCTTCCATATGCCGGTAATGGGCTGAAAACGCCTGTTTTGGGACTCTGCAGAGAAAGTGTTTGCAGACTGCTGAATCCACACACGGGTTTAACTCTGGAAGTTGAGTGCACACATTGACAACCGTTCTGTTAGATAGCTGCGTTTTGGATTTAGAAGCAGATATTTCCCTGTGCTTACTGCTGTTTCTTCCATATGCCGGTAATGGGCTGAAAACGCCTGTTTTGGGACTCTGCAGAGAAAGTGTTTGCAGACTGCTGAATCCACACACGGCTTTAACTCTGGAAGTTGAGTGCACACATTGACAACCGTTCTGTTAGATAGCTGCGTTTTGGATTTAGAAGCAGATATTTCCCTGTGCTTACTGCTGTTTCTTCCATATGCCGGTAATGGGCTGAAAACGCCTGTTTTGGGACTCTGCAGAGAAAGTGTTTGCAGACTGCTGAATCCACACACGGGTTTAACTCTGGAAGTTGAGTGCACACATTGACAACCGTTCTGTTAGATAGCTGCGTTTTGGATTTAGAAGCAGATATTTCCCTGTGCTTACTGCTGTTTCTTCCATATGCCGGTAATGGGCTGAAAACGCCTGTTTTGGGACTCTGCAGAGAAAGTGTTTGCAGACTGCTGAATCCACACACGGGTTTAACTCTGGAAGTTGAGTGCACACATTGACAACCGTTCTGTTAGATAGCTGCGTTTTGGATTTAGAAGCAGATATTTCCCTGTGCTTACTGCTGTTTCTTCCATATGCCGGTAATGGGCTGAAAACGCCTGTTTTGGGACTCTGCAGAGAAAGTGTTTGCAGACTGCTGAATCCACACACGGGTTTAACTCTGGAAGTTGAGTGCACACATTGACAACCGTTCTGTTAGATAGCAGCGTTTTGGATTTAGAAACAGATATTTCCCTGTGCTTACTGCTGTTTCTTCCATATGCCGGTAATGGGCTGAAAACGCCTGTTTTGGGACTCTGCAGAGAAAGTGTTTGCAGACTGCTGAATCCACACACGGGTTTAACTCTGGAAGTTGAGTGCACACATTGACAACCGTTCTGTTAGATAGCTGCGTTTTGGATTTAGAAGCAGATATTTCCCTGTGCTTACTGCTGTTTCTTCCATATGCCGGTAATGGGCTGAAAACGCCTGTTTTGGGACTCTGCAGAGAAAGTGTTTGCAGACTGCTGAATCCACACACGGGTTTAACTCTGGAAGTTGAGTGCACACATTGACAACCGTTCTGTTAGATAGCTGCGTTTTGGATTAAGAAGCAGATATTTCCCTGTGCTTACTGCTGTTTCTTCCATATGCCGGTAATGGGCTGAAAACGCCTGTTTTGGGACTCTGCAGAGAAAGTGTTTGCAGACTGCTGAATCCACACACGGGTTTAACTCTGGAAGTTGAGTGCACACATTGACAACCGTTCTGTTAGATAGCTGCGTTTTGGATTTAGAAGCAGATATTTCCCTGTGCTTACTGCTGTTTCTTCCATATGCCGGTAATGGGCTGAAAACGCCTGTTTTGGGACTCTGCAGAGAAAGTGTTTGCAGACTGCTGAATCCACACACGGCTTTAACTCTGGAAGTTGAGTGCACACATTGACAACCGTTCTGTTAGATAGCTGCGTTTTGGATTTAGAAGCAGATATTTCCCTGTGCTTACTGCTGTTTCTTCCATATGCCGGTAATGGGCTGAAAACGCCTGTTTTGGGACTCTGCAGAGAAAGTGTTTGCAGACTGCTGAATCCACACACGGGTTTAACTCTGGAAGTTGAGTGCACACATTGACAACCGTTCTGTTAGATAGCTGCGTTTTGGATTTAGAAGCAGATATTTCCCTGTGCTTACTGCTGTTTCTTCCATATGCCGGTAATGGGCTGAAAACGCCTGTTTTGGGACTCTGCAGAGAAAGTGTTTGCAGACTGCTGAATCCACACACGGGTTTAACTCTGGAAGTTGAGTGCACACATTGACAACCGTTCTGTTAGATAGCTGCGTTTTGGATTTAGAAGCAGATATTTCCCTGTGCTTACTGCTGTTTCTTCCATATGCCGGTAATGGGCTGAAAACGCCTGTTTTGGGACTCTGCAGAGAAAGTGTTTGCAGACTGCTGAATCCACACACGGGTTTAACTCTGGAAGTTGAGTGCACACATTGACAACCGTTCTGTTAGATAGCTGCGTTTTGGATTTAGAAGCAGATATTTCCCTGTGCTTACTGCTGTTTCTTCCATATGCCGGTAATGGGCTGAAAACGCCTGTTTTGGGACTCTGCAGAGAAAGTGTTTGCAGACTGCTGAATCCACACACGGGTTTAACTCTGGAAGTTGAGTGCACACATTGACAACCGTTCTGTTAGATAGCTGCGTTTTGGATTTAGAAGCAGATATTTCCCTGTGCTTACTGCTGTTTCTTCCATATGCCGGTAATGGGCTGAAAACGCCTGTTTTGGGACTCTGCAGAGAAAGTGTTTGCAGACTGCTGAATCCACACACGGCTTTAACTCTGGAAGTTGAGTGCACACATTGACAACCGTTCTGTTAGATAGCTGCGTTTTGGATTTAGAAGCAGATATTTCCCTGTTCTTACTGCTGTTTCTTCCATATGCCGGTAATGGGCTGAAAACGCCTGTTTTGGGACTCTGCAGAGAAAGTGTTTGCAGACTGCTGAATCCACACACGGGTTTAACTCTGGAAGTTGAGTGCACACATTGACAACCGTTCTGTTAGATAGCTGCGTTTTGGATTTAGAAGCAGATATTTCCCTGTGCTTACTGCTGTTTCTTCCATATGCCGGTAATGGGCTGAAAACGCCTGTTTTGGGACTCTGCAGAGAAAGTGTTTGCAGACTGCTGAATCCACACACGGGTTTAACTCTGGAAGTTGAGTGCACACATTGACAACCGTTCTGTTAGATAGCTGCGTTTTGGATTTAGAAGCAGATATTTCCCTGTGCTTACTGCTGTTTCTTCCATATGCCGGTAATGGGCTGAAAACGCCTGTTTTGGGACTCTGCAGAGAAAGTGTTTGCAGACTGCTGAATCCACACACGGGTTTAAGTCTGGAAGTTGAGTGCCCACATTGACAACCGTTCTGTTAGATAGCTGCGTTTTGGATTTAGAAGCAGATATTTCCCTGTGCTTACTGCTGTTTCTTCCATATGCCGGTAATGGGCTGAAAACGCCTGTTTTGGGACTCTGCAGAGAAAGTGTTTGCAGACTGCTGAATCCACACACGGCTTTAACTCTGGAAGTTGAGTGCACACATTGACAACCGTTCTGTTAGATAGCTGCGTTTTGGATTTAGAAGCAGATATTTCCCTGTGCTTACTGCTGTTTCTTCCATATGCCGTTAAAGGGCTGAAAACGCCTGTTTTGGGACTCTGCAGAGAAAGTGTTTGCAGACTGCTGAATCCACACACGGGTTTAACTCTGGAAGTTGAGTGCACACATTGACAACCGTTCTGTTAGATAGCTGCGTTTTGGATTTAGAAGCAGATATTTCCCTGTGCTTCCTGCTGTTTCTTCCATATGCCGGTAATGGGCTGAAAACGCCTGTTTTGGGACTCTGCAGAGAAAGTGTTTGCAGACTGCTGAATCCACACACGGGTTTAACTCTGGAAGTTGAGTGCACACATTGACAACCGTTCTGTTAGATAGCTGCGTTTTGGATTTAGAAGCAGATATTTCCCTGTGCTTACTGCTGTTTCTTCCATATGCCGGTAATGGGCTGAAAACGCCTGTTTTGGGACTCTGCAGAGAAAGTGTTTGCAGACTGCTGAATCCACACACGGGTTTAACTCTGGAAGTTGAGTGCACACATTGACAACCGTTCTGTTAGATAGCTGCGTTTTGGATTTAGAAGCAGATATTTCCCTGTGCTTACTGCTGTTTCTTCCATATGCCGGTAATGGGCTGAAAACGCCTGTTTTGGGACTCTGCAGAGAAAGTGTTTGCAGACTGCTGAATCCACACACGGGTTTAACTCTGGAAGTTGAGTGCACACATTGACAACCGTTCTGTTAGATAGCTGCGTTTTGGATTTAGAAGCAGATATTTCCCTGTGCTTACTGCTGTTTCTTCCATATGCCGGTAATGGGCTGAAAACGCCTGTTTTGGGACTCTGCAGAGAAAGTGTTTGCAGACTGCTGAATCCACACACGGGTTTAACTCTGGAAGTTGAGTGCACACATTGACAACCGTTCTGTTAGATAGCTGCGTTTTGGATTTAGAAGCAGATATTTCCCTGTGCTTACTGCTGTTTCTTCCATATGCCGGAAATGGGCTGAAAACGCCTGTTTTGGGACTCTGCAGAGAAAGTGTTTGCAGACTGCTGAATCCACACACGGGTTTAACTCTGGAAGTTGAGTGCACACATTGACAACCGTTCTGTTAGATAGCTGCGTTTTGGATTTAGAAGCAGATATTTCCCTGTGCTTACTGCTGTTTCTTCCATATGCCGGTAATGGGCTGAAAACGCCTGTTTTGGGACTCTGCAGAGAAAGTGTTTGCAGACTGCTGAATCCACACACGGGTTTAACTCTGGAAGTTGAGTGCACACATTGACAACCGTTCTGTTAGATAGCTGCGTTTTGGATTTAGAAGCAGATATTTCCCTGTGCTTACTGCTGTTTCTTCCATATGCCGGTAATGGGCTGAAAACGCCTGTTTTGGGACTCTGCAGAGAAAGTGTTTGCAGACTGCTGAATCCACACACGGGTTTAACTCTGGAAGTTGAGTGCACACATTGACAACCGTTCTGTTAGATAGCTGCGTTTTGGATTTAGAAGCAGATATTTCCCTGTGCTTACTGCTGTGTCTTCCATATGCCGGTAATGGGCTGAAAACGCCTGTTTTGGGACTCTGCAGAGAAAGTGTTTGCAGACTGCTGAATCCACACACGGGTTTAACTCTGGAAGTTGAGTGCACACATTGACAACCGTTCTGTTAGATAGCTGCGTTTTGGATTTAGAAGCAGATATTTCCCTGTGCTTACTGCTGTTTCTTCCATATGCCGGAAATGGGCTGAAAACGCCTGTTTTGGGACTCTGCAGAGAAAGTGTTTGCAGACTGCTGAATCCACACACGGGTTTAACTCTGGAAGTTGAGTGCACACATTGACAACCGTTCTGTTAGATAGCTGCGTTTTGGATTTAGAAGCAGATATTTCCCTGTGCTTACTGCTGTTTCTTCCATATGCCGGTAATGGGCTGAAAACGCCTGTTTTGGGACTCTGCAGAGAAAGTGTTTGCAGACTGCTGAATCCACACACGGGTTTAACTCTGGAAGTTGAGTGCACACATTGACAACCGTTCTGTTAGATAGCTGCGTTTTGGATTTAGAAGCAGATATTTCCCTGTGCTTACTGCTGTTTCTTCCATATGCCGGTAATGGGCTGAAAACGCCTGTTTTGGGACTCTGCAGAGAAAGTGTTTGCAGACTGCTGAATCCACACACGGGTTTAACTCTGGAAGTTGAGTGCACACATTGACAACCGTTCTGTTAGATAGCAGCGTTTTGGATTTAGAAGCAGATATTTCCCTGTGCTTACTGCTGTTTCTTCCATATGCCGGTAATGGGCTGAAAACGCCTGTTTTGGGACTCTGCAGAGAAAGTGTTTGCAGACTGCTGAATCCACACACGGGTTTAACTCTGGAAGTTGAGTGCACACATTGACAACCGTTCTGTTAGATAGCTGCGTTTTGGATTTAGAAGCAGATATTTCCCTGTGCTTACTGCTGTTTCTTCCATATGCCGGTAATGGGCTGAAAACGCCTGTTTTGGGACTCTGCAGAGAAAGTGTTTGCAGACTGCTGAATCCACACACGGGTTTAACTCTGGAAGTTGAGTGCACACATTGACAACCGTTCTGTTAGATAGCTGCGTTTTGGATTTAGAAGCAGATATTTCCCTGTGCTTACTGCTGTTTCTTCCATATGCCGGTAATGGGCTGAAAACGCCTGTTTTGGGACTCTGCAGAGAAAGTGTTTGCAGACTGCTGAATCCACACACGGGTTTAACTCTGGAAGTTGAGTGCACACATTGACAACCGTTCTGTTAGATAGCTGCGTTTTGGATTTAGAAGCAGATATTTCCCTGTGCTTACTGCTGTTTCTTCCATATGCCGGTAATGGGCTGAAAACGCCTGCTTTGGAACTCTGCAGAGAAAGTGTTTGCAGACTGCTGAATCCACACACGGGTTTAACTCTGGAAGTTGAGTGCACACATTGACAACCGTTCTGTTAGATAGCTGCGTTTTGGATTTAGAAGCAGATATTTCCCTGTGCTTACTGCTGTTTCTTCCATATGCCGGTAATGGGCTGAAAACGCCTGTTTTGGGACTCTGCAGAGAAAGTGTTTGCAGACTGCTGAATCCACACACGGGTTTAACTCTGGAAGTTGAGTGCACACACTGACAACCGTTCTGTTAGATAGCTGCGTTTTGGATTTAGAAGCAGATATTTCCCTGTGCTTACTGCTGTTTCTTCCATATGCCGGTAATGGGCTGAAAACGCCTGTTTTGGGACTCTGCAGAGAAAGTGTTTGCAGACTGCTGAATCCACACACGGGTTTAACTCTGGAAGTTGAGTGCACACATTGACAACCGTTCTGTTAGATAGCTGCGTTTTGGATTTAGAAGCAGATATTTCCCTGTGCTTACTGCTGTTTCTTCCATATGCCGGTAATGGGCTGAAAACGCCTGTTTTGGGACTCTGCAGAGAAAGTGTTTGCAGACTGCTGAATCCACACACGGCTTTAACTCTGGAAGTTGAGTGCACACATTGACAACCGTTCTGTTAGATAGCTGCGTTTTGGATTTAGAAGCAGATATTTCCCTGTGCTTACTGCTGTTTCTTCCATATGCCGGTAATGGGCTGAAAACGCCTGTTTTGGGACTCTGCAGAGAAAGTGTTTGCAGACTGCTGAATCCACACACGGGTTTAACTCTGGAAGTTGAGTGCACACATTGACAACCGTTCTGTTAGAGAGCTGCGTTTTGGATTTAGAAGCAGATATTTCCCTGTGCTTACTGCTGTTTCTTCCATATGCCGGTAATGGGCTGAAAACGCCTCTTTTGGGACTCTGCAGAGAAAGTGTTTGCAGACTGCTGAATCCACACACGGGTTTAACTCTGGACTTTGAGTGCACACATTGACAACCATTCAGTTGGATAGCTGCCTTTTGGTTTTAGAAGCAGTTATTTCTCTTTACAGCATATACTCTCATTCACTCTGGAATATCCAAACGCAGCTCCTAAAAGAAACGGGTTTCTAAGTATAATCAGATATTTCTCTTTACATCTTGTTCCCCAGTACACTCTGATATATGCATACGCAGCTCCTGGAAGAAACGTGTTTGTAACTCGCTGAATCTGTGCATATATTGAAGTCTCTTAGGTGAATGAACACACAGCAGAGGAGTTTGAAAAAAACATTTCTTCCATGTTATAGATGCACTGTTACTGCTATTGCTTTTAGGCTGGTGTTTTCCTGGAAATGTTGGTTTTAGAATTTCCATATAAATGGTTTGTAAACTGCTGCTTAAGTGGAGCAGTTTAATTCGTTAAGTTGAATGCCCTCATTCACAATCATTCTGTTAGCTAGCTCCGTTTTGGTTTTAGAAGCCTGTGTTTCTAGTTACAGCATATACTCCCATTCATTCTGGAATAGCCAAACGCAGCTCCCAGAATAGACGTGTTTCTAAGTCGCTGAATCTAAACATAGATTCAACTCCCTTAGGTGAACGAACACACAGCACAGCAGTTTGAAAGAAATGTTTTATTTGAGTTTTAGACGCAGTCTTATTGCTATTTCTTAGAGGCCGGTATTTTGCTGGGAATGTCTGTTTTAGAATCTGCACAAAAATCTTTTCTAAACTGCTGCATAGAAACAACAGTTTATCTCAATAAGCTGAATGCACACAGTGACAACCATTCTGTTAGATGGCTCCGTGTTTGTTTTAGAACCAGATATTTCACTTTAAACCTTATACTCCAGTACACTCTGGAATATGCAAATGCAGCTCCTGGAAGAAACGTGTTTCTTACTCGCTGAATCTGAACATATACTCAAGACTCTTAGGTGAATGAACACAGAGCAGAGCATTTTGAAGAAAACGTTTCTTCTATGTTATAGATGCAGTCTTACTGCTACTTCTTTTAGGCTGCTGTTTTGCTGCAAATGTTGATTTTAGAATTTGCATATAAAGGGTTTCTAAACTGCTGCCTAAGAAGAGCAGATTAACCCTTTAAGTTGAATGCACACATTCACAGCCATTCTGTTAGATAGCTCCGTTTTGGTTTTAGAAACAGATATTTCTCTTTACAGCATTTACTCCCATACACTCTGGAATATCGAAATGCAGCTCCTAGAATAAACGTGTTTCAAACTCGCTGAATCCAAACATAGATTCAACGACCTTTGGTGAACGAACACACTGCAGAGCAGTTTGAAAGAAACGTTCCCTCTGAGTTTTAGACGCAGTCTTACTGCTATTTCTTATAGGCCGGTATTTTGCTGGAAATGTCTGTTTGAGAATCTACACAGAAATGTTTTCTAAACTGCTGCATAGAAACAGCAGTTTAGCTCAGTAAGTTGAATGCACACATTGACAACCATTCCATTAGATAATCCGTTTTTCTTTTGGAACGAGACATTTGTCTTTACATCTTATACTCCAGTATACTCTGGAATAGGCAAACACAGCTCCTGGAAGAAACGTGTTGCTAACTAGCTGAATCTGAACATATATTCAAGTCTCTTATATGAATGAACACACAGCAGAGCAGTTTGAAAACAGTTTCCTCCATGTTAAAGATGCAGTCTTACTGCTATTTCCTATAGGCTGGTGTTTTGCTGGAAAGGTCGGTATGAGAATTTGCATAGAAAGGGTTTCTAAAGTGCTGCATGAGAAGAGCAGTTTACCTCTTTAAGCCGAAGGCACACATTCACAACCACTCTGCTAGATAGATCCATTTTGGTTTTAGAAACAGATATATCTCTTTACAGCATATACTCCCATTCAATCTGGAATATCCAAAGACAGCTCCTAGAATAAACGTGTTTCTATCTCGCTGAATCTAAACATAGATTCAACTCCCTTAGGCCAAAGAACACAAGGCCGAACAGTTTGAAAGAAACGTTTCTTCTGAGTTTTAGACGCAGTCTTAATGCTCTTTCTTATATATGCCGGTACTGGGCCGGAAAGGCCTGTTTTGAGACTCTGCACAGAAAGTGTTTGCAGACTGCTGAATCCACACACGGGTTTAACTCTGGAAGTTGAGTGCACACATTGACAACCGTTCTGTTAGATAGCTGCGTTTTGGATTTAGAAGCAGATATTTCCCTGTGCTTACTGCTGTTTCTTCCATATGCCGGTAATGGGCTGAAAACGCCTGTTTTGGGACTCTGCAGAGAAAGTGTTTGCAGACTGCTGAATCCACACACGGGTTTAACTCTGGAAGTTGAGTGCACACATTGACAACCGTTCTGTTAGATAGCTGCGTTTTGGATTTAGAAGCAGATATTTCCCTGTGCTTACTGCTGTTTCTTCCATATGCCGGTAATGGGCTGAAAACGCCTGTTTTGGGACTCTGCAGAGAAAGTGTTTGCAGACTGCTGAATCCACACACGGGTTTAACTCTGGAAGTTGAGTGCACACATTGACAACCGTTCTGTTAGATAGCTGCGTTTTGGATTTAGAAGCAGATATTTCCCTGTGCTTACTGCTGTTTCTTCCATATGCCGGTAATGGGCTGAAAACGCCTGTTTTGGGACTCTGCAGAGAAAGTGTTTGCAGACTGCTGAATCCACACACGGGTTTAACTCTGGAAGTTGAGTGCACACATTGACAACCGTTCTGTTAGATAGCTGCGTTTTGGATTTAGAAGCAGATATTTCCCTGTGCTTACTGCTGTTTCTTCCATATGCCGGTAAAGGGCTGAAAACGCCTGTTTTGGGACTCTGCAGAGAAAGTGTTTGCAGACTGCTGAATCCACACACGGGTTTAACTCTGGAAGTTGAGTGCACACATTGACAACCGTTCTGTTAGATAGCTGCGTTTTGGATTTAGAAGCAGATATTTCCCTGTGCTTACTGCTGTTTCTTCCATATGCCGGTAATGGGCTGAAAACGCCTGTTTTGGGACTCTGCAGAGAAAGTGTTTGCAGACTGCTGAATCCACACACGGGTTTAACTCGGGAAGTTGAGTGCACACATTGACAACCGTTCTGTTAGATAGCTGCGTTTTGGATTTAGAAGCAGATATTTCCCTGTGCTTACTGCTGTTTCTTCCATATGCCGGTAATGGGCTGAAAACGCCTGTTTTGGGACTCTGCAGAGAAAGTGTTTGCAGACTGCTGAATCCACACACGGGTTTAACTCTGGAAGTTGAGTGCACACATTGACAACCGTTCTGTTAGATAGCTGCGTTTTGGATTTAGAAGCAGATATTTCCCTGTGCTTACTGCTGTTTCTTCCATATGCCGGTAATGGGCTGAAAACGCCTGTTTTGGGACACTGCACAGAAAGTGTTTGCAGACTGCTGAATCCACACACGGGTTTAACTCTGGAAGTTGAGTGCACACATTGACAACCGTTCTGTTAGATAGCTGCGTTTTGGATTTAGAAGCAGATATTTCCCTGTGCTTACTGCTGTTTCTTCCATATGCCGGTAATGGGCTGAAAACGCCTGTTTTGGGACTCTGCAGAGAAAGTGTTTGCAGACTGCTGAATCCACACACGGGTTTAACTCTGGAAGTTGAGTGCACACATTGACAACCGTTCTGTTAGATAGCTGCGTTTTGGATTTAGAAGCAGATATTTCCCTGTGCTTACTGCTGTTTCTTCCATATGCCGGTAATGGGCTGAAAACGCCTGTTTTGGGACTCTGCAGAGAAAGTGTTTGCAGGCTGCTGAATCCACACACGGGTTTAACTCTGGAAGTTGAGTGCACACATTGACAACCGTTCTGTTAGATAGCTGCGTTTTGGATTTAGAAGCAGATATTTCCCTGTGCTTACTGCTGTTTCTTCCATATGCCGGTAATGGGCTGAAAACGCCTGTTTTGGGACTCTGCAGAGAAAGTGTTTGCAGACTGCTGAATCCACACACGGGTTTAACTCTGGAAGTTGAGTGCACACATTGACAACCGTTCTGTTAGATAGCTGCGTTTTGGATTTAGAAGCAGATATTTCCCTGTGCTTACTGCTGTTTCTTCCATATGCCGGTAATGGGCTGAAAACGCCTGTTTTGGGACTCTGCAGAGAAAGTGTTTGCAGACTGCTGAATCCACACACGGGTTTAACTCTGGAAGTTGAGTGCACACATTGACAACCGTTCTGTTAGATAGCTGCGTTTTGGATTAAGAAGCAGATATTTCCCTGTGCTTACTGCTGTTTCTTCCATATGCCGGTAATGGGCTGAAAACGCCTGTTTTGGGACTCTGCAGAGAAAGTGTTTGCAGACTGCTGAATCCACACACGGGTTTAACTCTGGAAGTTGAGTGCACACATTGGCAACCGTTCTGTTAGATAGCTGCGTTTTGGATTTAGAAGCAGATATTTCCCTGTGCTTACTGCTGTTTCTTCCATATGCCGGTAATGGGCTGAAAACGCCTGTTTTGGGACTCTGCAGAGAAAGTGTTTGCAGACTGCTGAATCCACACACGGGTTTAACTCTGGAAGTTGAGTGCACACATTGACAACCGTTCTGTTAGATAGCTGCGTTTTGGATTTAGAAGCAGATATTTCCCTGTGCTTACTGCTGTTTCTTCCATATGCCGGTAATGGGCTGAAAACGCCTGTTTTGGGACTCTGCAGAGAAAGTGTTTGCAGACTGCTGAATCCACACACGGGTTTAACTCTGGAAGTTGAGTGCACACATTGACAACCGTTCTGTTAGATAGCTGCGTTTTGGATTTAGAAGCAGATATTTCCCTGTGCTTACTGCTGTTTCTTCCATATGCCGGTAATGGGCTGAAAACGCCTGTTTTGGGACTCTGCAGAGAAAGTGTTTGCAGACTGCTGAATCCACACACGGGTTTAACTCTGGAAGTTGAGTGCACACATTGACAACCGTTCTGTTAGATAGCTGCGTTTTGGATTTAGAAGCAGATATTTCCCTGTGCTTACTGCTGTTTCTTCCATATGCCGGTAATGGGCTGAAAACGCCTGTTTTGGGACTCTGCAGAGAAAGTGTTTGCAGACTGCTGAATCCACACACGGGTTTAACTCTGGAAGTTGAGTGCACACATTGACAACCGTTCTGTTAGATAGCTGCGTTTTGGATTTAGAAGCAGATATTTCCCTGTGCTTACTGCTGTTTCTTCCATATGCCGGTAATGGGCTGAAAACGCCTGTTTTGGGACTCTGCAGAGAAAGTGTTTGCAGACTGCTGAATCCACACACGGGTTTAACTCTGGAAGTTGAGTGCACACATTGACAACCGTTCTGTTAGATAGCTGCGTTTTGGATTAAGAAGCAGATATTTCCCTGTGCTTACTGCTGTTTCTTCCATATGCCGGTAATGGGCTGAAAACGCCTGTTTTGGGACTCTGCAGAGAAAGTGTTTGCAGACTGCTGAATCCACACACGGGTTTAACTCTGGAAGTTGAGTGCACACATTGACAACCGTTCTGTTAGATAGCTGCGTTTTGGATTTAGAAGCAGATATTTCCCTGTGCTTACTGCTGTTTCTTCCATATGCCGGTAATGGGCTGAAAACGCCTGTTTTGGGACTCTGCAGAGAAAGTGTTTGCAGACTGCTGAATCCACACACGGGTTTAACTCTGGAAGTTGAGTGCACACATTGACAACCGTTCTGTTAGATAGCTGCGTTTTGGATTTAGAAGCAGATATTTCCCTGTGCTTACTGCTGTTTCTTCCATATGCCGGTAATGGGCTGAAAACGCCTGTTTTGGGACTCTGCAGAGAAAGTGTTTGCAGACTGCTGAATCCACACACGGGTTTAACTCTGGAAGTTGAGTGCACACATTGACAACCGTTCTGTTAGATAGCTGCGTTTTGGATTTAGAAGCAGATATTTCCCTGTGCTTACTGCTGTTTCTTCCATATGCCGGTAATGGGCTGAAAACGCCTGTTTTGGGACTCTGCAGAGAAAGTGTTTGCAGACTGCTGAATCCACACACGGCTTTAACTCTGGAAGTTGAGTGCACACATTGACAACCGTTCTGTTAGATAGCTGCGTTTTGGATTTAGAAGCAGATATTTCCCTGTGCTTACTGCTGTTTCTTCCATATGCCGGTAATGGGCTGAAAACGCCTGTTTTGGGACTCTGCAGAGAAAGTGTTTGCAGACTGCTGAATCCACACACGGGTTTAACTCTGGAAGTTGAGTGCACACATTGACAACCGTTCTGTTAGATAGCTGCGTTTTGGATTTAGAAGCAGATATTTCCCTGTGCTTACTGCTGTTTCTTCCATATGCCGGTAATGGGCTGAAAACGCCTGTTTTGGGACTCTGCAGAGAAAGTGTTTGCAGACTGCTGAATCCACACACGGGTTTAACTCTGGAAGTTGAGTGCACACATTGACAACCGTTCTGTTACATAGCTGCGTTTTGGATTTAGAAGCAGATATTTCCCTGTGCTTACTGCTGTTTCTTCCATATGCCGGTAATGGGCTGAAAACGCCTGTTTTGGGACTCTGCAGAGAAAGTGTTTGCAGACTGCTGAATCCACACACGGGTTTAACTCTGGAAGTTGAGTGCACACATTGACAACCGTTCTGTTAGATAGCTGCGTTTTGGATTTAGAAGCAGATATTTCCCTGTGCTTACTGCTGTTTCTTCCATATGCCGGTAATGGGCTGAAAACGCCTGTTTTGGGACTCTGCAGAGAAAGTGTTTGCAGACTGCTGAATCCACACACGGGTTTAACTCTGGAAGTTGAGTGCACACATTGACAACCGTTCTGTTAGATAGCTGCGTTTTGGATTTAGAAGCAGATATTTCCCTGTGCTTACTGCTGTTTCTTCCATATGCCGGTAATGGGCTGAAAACGCCTGTTTTGGGACTCTGCAGAGAAAGTGTTTGCAGACTGCTGAATCCACACACGGGTTTAACTCTGGAAGTTGAGTGCACACATTGACAACCGTTCTGTTAGATAGCTGCGTTTTGGATTTAGAAGCAGATATTTCCCTGTGCTTACTGCTGTTTCTTCCATATGCCGGTAATGGGCTGAAAACGCCTGTTTTGGGACTCTGCAGAGAAAGTGTTTGCAGACTGCTGAATCCACACACGGGTTTAACTCTGGAAGTTGAGTGCACACATTGACAACCGTTCTGTTAGATAGCTGCGTTTTGGATTTAGAAGCAGATATTTCCCTGTGCTTACTGCTGTTTCTTCCATATGCCGGTAATGGGCTGAAAACGCCTGTTTTGGGACTCTGCAGAGAAAGTGTTTGCAGACTGCTGAATCCACACACGGCTTTAACTCTGGAAGTTGAGTGCACACATTGACAACCGTTCTGTTAGATAGCTGCGTTTTGGATTTAGAAGCAGATATTTCCCTGTGCTTACTGCTGTTTCTTCCATATGCCGGTAATGGGCTGAAAACGCCTGTTTTGGGACTCTGCAGAGAAAGTGTTTGCAGACTGCTGAATCCACACACGGGTTTAACTCTGGAAGTTGAGTGCACACATTGACAACCGTTCTGTTAGATAGCTGCGTTTTGGATTTAGAAGCAGATATTTCCCTGTGCTTACTGCTGTTTCTTCCATATGCCGGTAATGGGCTGAAAACGCCTGTTTTGGGACTCTGCAGAGAAAGTGTTTGCAGACTGCTGAATCCACACACGGGTTTAACTCTGGAAGTTGAGTGCACACATTGACAACCGTTCTGTTAGATAGCTGCGTTTTGGATTAAGAAGCAGATATTTCCCTGTGCTTACTGCTGTTTCTTCCATATGCCGGTAATGGGCTGAAAACGCCTGTTTTGGGACTCTGCAGAGAAAGTGTTTGCAGACTGCTGAATCCACACACGGGTTTAACTCTGGAAGTTGAGTGCACACATTGACAACCGTTCTGTTAGATAGCTGCGTTTTGGATTTAGAAGCAGATATTTCCCTGTGCTTACTGCTGTTTCTTCCATATGCCGGTAATGGGCTGAAAACGCCTGTTTTGGGACTCTGCAGAGAAAGTGTTTGCAGACTGCTGAATCCACACACGGGTTTAACTCTGGAAGTTGAGTGCACACATTGACAACCGTTCTGTTAGATAGCTGCGTTTTGGATTTAGAAGCAGATATTTCCCTGTGCTTACTGCTGTTTCTTCCATATGCCGGTAATGGGCTGAAAACGCCTGTTTTGGGACTCTGCAGAGAAAGTGTTTGCAGACTGCTGAATCCACACACGGGTTTAACTCTGGAAGTTGAGTGCACACATTGACAACCGTTCTGTTACATAGCTGCGTTTTGGATTTAGAAGCAGATATTTCCCTGTGCTTACTGCTGTTTCTTCCATATGCCGGTAATGGGCTGAAAACGCCTGTTTTGGGACTCTGCAGAGAAAGTGTTTGCAGACTGCTGAATCCACACACGGCTTTAACTCTGGAAGTTGAGTGCACACATTGACAACCGTTCTGTTAGATAGCTGCGTTTTGGATTTAGAAGCAGATATTTCCCTGTGCTTACTGCTGTTTCTTCCATATGCCGGTAATGGGCTGAAAACGCCTGTTTTGGGACTCTGCAGAGAAAGTGTTTGCAGACTGCTGAATCCACACACGGGTTTAAGTCTGGAAGTTGAGTGCCCACATTGACAACCGTTCTGTTAGATAGCTGCGTTTTGGATTTAGAAGCAGATATTTCCCTGTGCTTACTGCTGTTTCTTCCATATGCCGGTAATGGGCTGAAAACGCCTGTTTTGGGACTCTGCAGAGAAAGTGTTTGCAGACTGCTGAATCCACACACGGGTTTAACTCTGGAAGTTGAGTGCACACATTGACAACCGTTCTGTTAGATAGCTGCGTTTTGGATTTAGAAGCAGATATTTCCCTGTGCTTACTGCTGTTTCTTCCATATGCCGGTAATGGGCTGAAAACGCCTGTTTTGGGACTCTGCAGAGAAAGTGTTTGCAGACTGCTGAATCCACACACGGGTTTAACTCTGGAAGTTGAGTGCACACATTGACAACCGTTCTGTTAGATAGCTGCGTTTTGGATTTAGAAGCAGATATTTCCCTGTGCTTACTGCTGTTTCTTCCATATGCCGGTAATGGGCTGAAAACGCCTGTTTTGGGACTCTGCAGAGAAAGTGTTTGCAGACTGCTGAATCCACACACGGGTTTAACTCTGGAAGTTGAGTGCACACATTGACAACCGTTCTGTTAGATAGCTGCGTTTTGGATTTAGAAGCAGATATTTCCCTGTGCTTACTGCTGTTTCTTCCATATGCCGGTAATGGGCTGAAAACGCCTGTTTTGGGACTCTGCAGAGAAAGTGTTTGCAGACTGCTGAATCCACACACGGGTTTAACTCTGGAAGTTGAGTGCACACATTGACAACCGTTCTGTTAGATAGCTGCGTTTTGGATTTAGAAGCAGATATTTCCCTGTGCTTACTGCTGTTTCTTCCATATGCCGGTAATGGGCTGAAAACGCCTGTTTTGGGACTCTGCAGAGAAAGTGTTTGCAGACTGCTGAATCCACACACGGCTTTAACTCTGGAAGTTGAGTGCACACATTGACAACCGTTCTGTTAGATAGCTGCGTTTTGGATTTAGAAGCAGATATTTCCCTGTGCTTACTGCTGTTTCTTCCATATGCCGGTAATGGGCTGAAAACGCCTGTTTTGGGACTCTGCAGAGAAAGTGTTTGCAGACTGCTGAATCCACACACGGGTTTAAGTCTGGAAGTTGAGTGCCCACATTGACAACCGTTCTGTTAGATAGCTGCGTTTTGGATTTAGAAGCAGATATTTCCCTGTGCTTACTGCTGTTTCTTCCATATGCCGGTAATGGGCTGAAAACGCCTGTTAAGGGACTCTGCAGAGAAAGTGTTTGCAGACTGCTGAATCCACACACGGGTTTAACTCTGGAAGTTGAGTGCACACATTGACAACCGTTCTGTTAGATAGCTGCGTTTTGGATTTAGAAGCAGATATTTCCCTGTGCTTACTGCTGTTTCTTCCATATGCCGGTAATGGGCTGAAAACGCCTGTTTTGGGACTCTGCAGAGAAAGTGTTTGCAGACTGCTGAATCCACACACGGGTTTAACTCTGGAAGTTGAGTGCACACATTGACAACCGTTCTGTTAGATAGCTGCGTTTTGGATTTAGAAGCAGATATTTCCCTGTGCTTACTGCTGTTTCTTCCATATGCCGGTAATGGGCTGAAAACGCCTGTTTTGGGACTCTGCAGAGAAAGTGTTTGCAGACTGCTGAATCCACACACGGGTTTAACTCTGGAAGTTGAGTGCACACATTGACAACCGTTCTGTTAGATAGCTGCGTTTTGGATTTAGAAGCAGATATTTCCCTGTGCTTACTGCTGTTTCTTCCATATGCCGGTAATGGGCTGAAAACGCCTGTTTTGGGACTCTGCAGAGAAAGTGTTTGCAGACTGCTGAATCCACACACGGGTTTAAGTCTGGAAGTTGAGTGCACACATTGACAACCGTTCTGTTAGATAGCTGCGTTTTGGATTTAGAAGCAGATATTTCCCTGTGCTTACTGCTGTTTCTTCCATATGCCGGTAAAGGTCTGAAAACGCCTGTTTTGGGACTCTGCAGAGAAAGTGTTTGCAGACTGCTGAATCCACACACGGGTTTAACTCTGGAAGTTGAGTGCACACATTGACAACCGTAGTTGTTCTGTTAGATAGCTGCGTTTTGGATTTAGAAGCAGATATTTCCCTGTGCTTACTGCTGTTTCTTCCATATGCCGGTAATGGGCTGAAAACGCCTGTTTTGGGACTCTGCAGAGAAAGTGTTTGCAGACTGCTGAATCCACACACGGGTTTAACTCTGGACGTTGAGTGCACACATTGACAACCGTTCTGTTAGATAGCTGCGTTTTGGATTTAGAAGCAGATATTTCCCTGTGCTTACTGCTGTTTCTTCCATATGCCGGTAATGGGCTGAAAACGCCTGTTTTGGGACTCTGCAGAGAAAGTGTTTGCAGACTGCTGAATCCACACACGGGTTTAACTCTGGAAGTTGAGTGCACACATTGACAACCGTTCTGTTAGATAGCTGCGTTTTGGATTTAGAAGCAGATATTTCCCTGTGCTTACTGCTGTTTCTTCCATATGCCGGTAATGGGCTGAAAACGCCTGTTTTGGGACTCTGCAGAGAAAGTGTTTGCAGACTGCTGAATCCACACACGGGTTTAACTCTGGAAGTTGAGTGCACACATTGACAACCCTTCTGTTAGATAGCTGCGTTTTGGATTTAGAAGCAGATATTTCCCTGTGCTTACTGCTGTTTCTTCCATATGCCGGTAATGGGCTGAAAACGCCTGTTTTGGGACTCTGCAGAGAAAGTGTTTGCAGACTGCTGAATCCACACACGGGTTTAACTCTGGAAGTTGAGTGCACACATTGACAACCGTTCTGTTAGATAGCTGCGTTTTGGATTTAGAAGCAGATATTTCCCTGTGCTTACTGCTGTTTCTTCCATATGCCGGTAATGGGCTGAAAACGCCTGTTTTGGGACTCTGCAGAGAAAGTGTTTGCAGACTGCTGAATCCACACACGGGTTTAACTCTGGAAGTTGAGTGCACACATTGACAACCGTTCTGTTAGATAGCTGCGTTTTGGATTTAGAAGCAGATATTTCCCTGTGCTTACTGCTGTTTCTTCCATATGCCGGTAATGGGCTGAAAACGCCTGTTTTGGGACTCTGCAGAGAAAGTGTTTGCAGACTGCTGAATCCACACACGGGTTTAAGTCTGGAAGTTGAGTGCACACATTGACAACCGTTCTGTTAGATAGCTGCGTTTTGGATTTAGAAGCAGATATTTCCCTGTGCTTACTGCTGTTTCTTCCATATGCCGGTAATGGGCTGAAAACGCCTGTTTTGGGACTCTGCAGAGAAAGTGTTTGCAGACTGCTGAATCCACACACGGGTTTAACTCTGGACGTTGAGTGCACACATTGACAACCGTTCTGTTAGATAGCTGCGTTTTGGATTTAGAAGCAGATATTTCCCTGTGCTTACTGCTGTTTCTTCCATATGCCGGTAATGGGCTGAAAACGCCTGTTTTGGGACTCTGCAGAGAAAGTGTTTGCAGACTGCTGAATCCACACACAGGTTTAACTCTGGAAGTTGAGTGCACACATTGACAACCGTTCTGTTAGATAGCTGCGTTTTGGATTTAGAAGCAGATATTTCCCTGTGCTTACTGCTGTTTCTTCCATATGCCGGTAATGGGCTGAAAACGCCTGTTTTGGGACTCTGCAGAGAAAGTGTTCGCAGACTGCTGAATCCACACACGGGTTTAACTCTGGAAGTTGAGTGCACACATTGACAACCGTTCTGTTAGATAGCTGCGTTTTGGATTTAGAAGCAGATATTTCCCTGTGCTTACTGCTGTTTCTTCCATATGCCGGTAATGGGCTGAAAACGCCTGTTTTGGGACTCTGCAGAGAAAGTGTTTGCAGACTGCTGAATCCACACACGGGTTTAACTCTGGAAGTTGAGTGCACACATTGACAACCGTTCTGTTAGATAGCTGCGTTTTGGATTTAGAAACAGATATTTCCCTGTGCTTACTGCTGTTTCTTCCATATGCCGGTAATGGGCTGAAAACGCCTGTTTTGGGACTCTGCAGAGAAAGTGTTTGCAGACTGCTGAATCCACACACGGGTTTAACTCTGGAAGTTGAGTGCACACATTGACAACCGTTCTGTTAGATAGCTGCGTTTTGGATTTAGAAGCAGATATTTCCCTGTGCTTACTGCTGTTTCTTCCATATGCCGGTAATGGGCTGAAAACGCCTGTTTTGGGACTCTGCAGAGAAAGTGTTTGCAGACTGCTGAATCCACACACGGGTTTAACTCTGGAAGTTGAGTGCACACATTGACAACCGTTCTGTTAGATAGCTGCGTTTTGGATTTAGAAGCAGATATTTCCCTGTGCTTACTGCTGTTTCTTCCATATGCCGGTAATGGGCTGAAAACGCCTGTTTTGGGACTCTGCAGAGAAAGTGTTTGCAGACTGCTGAATCCACACACGGGTTTAACTCTGGAAGTTGAGTGCACACATTGACAACCGTTCTGTTAGATAGCTGCGTTTTGGATTAAGAAGCAGATATTTCCCTGTGCTTACTGCTGTTTCTTCCATATGCCGGTAATGGGCTGAAAACGCCTGTTTTGGGACTCTGCAGAGAAAGTGTTTGCAGACTGCTGAATCCACACACGGGTTTAACTCTGGAAGTTGAGTGCACACATTGACAACCGTTCTGTTAGATAGCTGCGTTTTGGATTTAGAAGCAGATATTTCCCTGTGCTTACTGCTGTTTCTTCCATATGCCGGTAATGGGCTGAAAACGCCTGTTTTGGGACTCTGCAG
>NW_026989330.1:0-105882 GCF_030222135.1 Aotus nancymaae
GAAAAATTTAAGAAATAATCATCAGTGTGTATCTTCCTTTTTTCATTATTATTATTATTTTTCTTTAAACCAGCAACCCTTATATGTATAGCTGAAGGGGAAATAATTGAAAGTGTTTATAAGATTTCAAGGTGATGGACTGGGCACGGTGGCCTACTCGGGAGCCTGAGGCAGGAGAGTCACTTGAACCCGGGAAGCAGACAGTGAGCTGAGATCGTGCCATTGCACTCTAGTGTGGGCTACAAGGGCAGAACTCTGTTAAAAAAAAAAAAAAAAAAAAAAAAAAAAAGATTTGAAGGTGATGGATTTCATGTGGACCAGTTTTATCCTTCCCTCATGGTAATTTGACATATAAATCAGATATTTTCCTAATTTTCATAATGAGAGTGGGGTTTTTTGTTGTTTGTTTTGAGATAGGGTCTCACCCTGTTGCCCAGGCTGGAGTGCATTAGGGCAGCCATGGCTCAGTGTAGCCTTGGCTTCTCAGGCTCAAGTGAGCCTCCCACCTCACCCTCTCAAGTAGCTGGGACTGTAGGTATGTGCTACCACACCCGGCTAATTTTTTCTATCTTTTTGTAGAGACAAGGTCTCATTATGTTTCCCAGGCTGGGACTCCTGAGCTGAAGTAATCCCACCTTGGCCTCCTAAAGTGTTGGAATTACAGACATGAGCCACCACACCTGGGCTCAGATGAGATTTTAACAGAGCAAAATACCTATTGGAAATCTTGCACACAAGGCCTCCTTTATTCTGTTACTCCCATTGACAAGAATTCAGACACCTGGATCAATTCTGTTTTGATTTTGCTAAAGATATTTTACTTTTCTAAAAACCTGTATCGTCAGTGAAATGGAATTAGGAAAACAGGACCCATAGACAACCTCTTGAATCTGTCAATTTTTCATGGTGCCTTTTATAGTCATAATGCTTTGTTCTACAAAAATAATACTCTTTGTTTAGAGAAAAAAGGCCGTGTTGTGTCCCTTCATCTCCCTGCTACTTATGTTATTTTGTTTTATTTTATTTTATTTTATTTTGGGACGGAGTCTCACTCTCGCCAGACTGGAGTGCAGTGGCGCGATCTCGATTCACTGCAACCCCTGTCTCCCGGGTTCAAGCAATTCTCTTGCCTCAGCCTCGCGAGTAGCTGAGATTACAGGTGTGTGCCACCACGCCCAGCTCTTTTTTGTATTTTTAGTAGAGATGGGGTTTCACCATGTTGGCCGGGATGGTCTTGATCTCTTGACCTCGTGATCCGCCTGTCTCGGCCACCCAAAGTGCTGGGATTACAGGCCGGAGCCACTGAGCCTAGCCCGCTACTTATGTTCTTTAAAATCCTGATTCCTCCTTTTCCTTTCTGGATGTGTATTCTGGGCTTTTTCAATGTCAACCAGTACTCTATTGATGGGAAATTCAACTGGACTTGGGTATGTTAATTGGGTTTTCCTAGAACATCTCGTTTGCCTAAACAAATATTCCTTATAATTATTATGAAAATTGGACCTGTTATAGACTAATAATTGACTTAAACCATACAGGGTTATGTTTGTCAGCATCTTGTGAGTCAGCTTTTCCAGAGGCAGAGACTGAAGAGTTAGTTCTGAGATTGAATATTATTTTTCAGGGTTTTGTTTCGTGTACCTTATTCTCCTATAACCACCTGGTTGGCATTTATCACAGATACAGTTTTGGGAAACAGACAACCACATGGTTAATGAAGGTAGAGAAGATGTGAAATTTTGTTGTTACCTTTATAGGTTTTTCTTCCCTTGCCCTGTTCTCATTCTTCTCATGTGCCAAAAAAGAAAAAAAGTATAAGGAGGCCCGGCATGGTGGCTCACGCCTGTAATCCCAGCACTTTGGGAGGCTGAAGTGGGCGGATCACCTGAGCTCGGGGGTTCAAGACCAGCCTGGCCAACATGGCAAAACTCCGTCTTTACTAAAAATACAAAAATTAGCTGGGCGTGATAGTCCCAGCTACTCAGGAGGCTGAGGCAGAAGAATCGCTTGAACCTGGGAGGCGGAGGTTGCAGTGATCCAAGATTGCGCGCCATTGCACTCAAGCCTGGGCAACAGAGAGAGACGACGTCTCAAAAAAAAAAAAAAAAAAAGTATAAGGGGAATTCATATTTCTATGAGATCTGTAAATTTAGATTAGAAAATCTAGTTAGCTATCCTTTTAAAAGTCATATAAATAAGCACAAAGACCCACCAGACTTCTTCCCAGCAAGTGACAGTGGAGGAAAAAGGTAATAAAATAGACTTTTGATACTCTGATTGATAAAAGTAAATCTGTTGATGAGAAGGTTAATACTGAGTTTACTATCTTAATGATTCCATATGGTTCCTAGCAATTCTGATCTCAAGGGGGTTGGTTGTTTTTAGAATGTTTAGGTCTCTGGGTAGAATATCTTCTGTGCCTTTTCTGTGAATTGTAAATTTACATTTGGAAAATAAAAAAAAAAAATCCCTGATTATCCCACTATAGCAATACAACGACTGTAATCATTTTGACATACAGTTGTGTTGCATTATATGCATTTTCTGGGTTTTGTATGTCCACCTGTGCTTGTTTGAACTCTTTCCCCCACCCCCCGACTTCCCACACCCTGTTTTCTCACTCCTGGAGTGAGCATGGGCAGTGGGGATGAGACTCGCCTGTGGCTTCAGTTTGTCTCCTTTTCTAAGTTTCTCTGAGTGAGCATTCACTGTGCTGGCTGTGATTCTGTTATTTAAAGCAATATATTTTCATACCTTATGGCCCTTAAATGCAAGCCAACCTCTTCCTCTGGTGTCAACCAAAGGAAAACTGATCTGTTGCAGCGCTGGAGGAATTGCCTCTAACCCCTGAGTTAGATGCAGTTTCACTGAATTCCAGTCCTTTTTTCTATATACATTTTACATAATTATCCATAAGGGTACATTCATTTTTAAGGCTCTTAAAATATACTATATCAAGTGTCTTTTCATATTGCTATGCAACTTTTATAGCCCTCATTTACAGGATTAGTTTTTGTCTTTTCAGAAGAATTTTGGGAGCCAGTATAATCAGCTCCTGAGAATGTTTTCTAATTTGCATACTCAGGTCTACTCTCAATTGTTCTGCCATATTATTTATTTATTTATTTTTTGGATAGAATAAACACCTTTATTACATAGGTGAAGAAAAGAAAACAAGGATTTATTTGCCTTTCTGGGCCTTGATTTTCCTAAGATAGAACTCCAACTCTTTGCCCTCTAGCACATAGCCATCTGCTCAGCCACACTGTCCCGGCCTTGAAGCGATGCATGCAAGCAGCTTGCCCTGTTGGAACTGCTCCTCCAGGAGACTGCTGATTTTGGCATTCTTTTTCCTTTCGTCGTATTTCTTCTGAATTTTTTTAGATCGTTTTTTGTTTAAAATCTCTTCTTCCTCAGGAGTCAGCTTGGCTCCCTTCTTGCGGTCCAGGGGCAGTGCATAGTGGGACTCGTACCACTGTCGGTATGGTGTGCTGTCGATGAGCACGATGCAGTTCTTCACCAGGGTCTTGGTATGGACCAGCTCGTTACTAGACGCGTTATAGACAACATCAATGATCCTGGTTTTTCGAGTACAACACTCTGAGCCCCAGGAGAAATTCCCCACGTCCAGCCTCAGGGCACGGTATTTCTTGTTACCACCCGGCACACGGACTGTGTGGATGCGGCGGGGGCCAATCTTGGTGTTGGCAGCCGGGCGCCCCAACTCATACTTCCGCTTCCTGTGGTAGGGCTTTCTCTTTCCCCCGGTCTTGCGGTGCTTGTGCCAGTTGTCCCGAGAGATGCCCATCGCTCGGCGCTGGCTGGAAAGAGCCTGCCATAGTTATTTTAAAATAGAAGCAACTGTTATGCTGCTAAGTTGAGTATTTCTTAACTAGGCTTAATTTTTTTAACAGGGGCGTAGATGTATGTGTTCAGGCATATGGGACCCTTTCTGTAACGAGGCTCTGTAGAGTCTAGAATTAAGATTATTTAAATTGGTCTATGATCTTACTGAAGAGTGAGAGGCTAGAGTGTAGTGGTTAAAAACATCGACCTGAATCTGGACTGCCTGCATTTAAAGCTCAGTATTGGTACTTATTTGGTTACTTTGATCAATTTACCTATCCTTCTTTGCCTTATTCCCCATGGCTAAAATCAGGTTAATAATATTTACCTCATAAGATAGTATTGTGAATATTAAATCAGTACATTCAGAATAAAATCTTTTGTTGTTGTGGTTGTTGTTGAAGCTGAGTCTCGCTCTGTTGCCCAGGCTGGGGTGCAGTGGTGCCATCTTGGCTCACTGTAACCTCCTGCCTCCCAGGTTCAAGCAATTCTCCTGCCTCAGCCTCCCGAGTAGCTGGGACTACAGGTGTGTGCCACTACACCTGGCTAATTTTTGTATTTTTTTTAGTAGAGACGGCATTTCACCATGTTAGCCAGTGCTGGGATTATAGGCGTGAGCCACTGCGCCTGGCTAGAATAAGATTTCATTGTCTATTTTGGTGATTGCTGAAAATCCTTATGATACAACCATGAGTCTTGAGCACACAAAATGCCTTTTTTTTTTTAAGTTTTAGACAGTGTAGTTAAACGTTAAATTTCTGTTCTTGTTTGATAGCTAAAGTTTCAGTCGGAATAAATTTAGTGTTGGGCTTATGAATATAATAATGAATCTGAAGTATGTTGTCAACATATAGTATTGCAGGATTGATGTCTAGAAATGCTGTATTAGATGCTCATACTGTCTTCTGTATCTTTTCCTTCCCAGTGTCTACTTGACCTTTAGCAAAGTATGACCGTTGTCATGAATCTTTTCTCTCTCTGTCCACAGATTCTGTGTGCTCCTCTGGGCCACAGTGGTTACTTCTTTAAGCATGGAAAGGAAACTTAGGGCTTTGCCAGTTTTGGTATTAGTTCCCCATGTTTTTCATCCGGGCAGCTGTGGAGAGGGTTGCTTTCTGCGTCCCTGGGTGCTCCATTGATATGTTCTGTAGAGGTAATCAACACACTCGAGAGTACACCTGCTTGGTGTATGCATTTGTTTTTAGATCACATTGAAAATGAAAAGCAGAGTTACAAAGCAAAATTACAATAATGCTAATTTTTACAATAATGCTAATTTTTACAATAATGCTAATTGCTCCTGTGTTTGCCTTTACCAGAGATTGATTGATTGATTGATTGATTTCTTTCTTTCTTTTCTTTCTTTCCTTATTTTTGGAGGGGGGAGGTGGGGGAGAAGGAGTCTTTGTTGCCAGTCTAGAGTACAGTGGCTCGATCTCAGCTCATTGCAGCCTCCGCCTCCTAGGTTCAAGTGATGCTCCTGCCTCAGGCTTCCAAGTAGCTGGGACTGTAGTTGGTAATGTATAGCGGTATAAGAGCCTCTATCAGCTTTTGTTTATCTGAGAATGTCTTTATTTTTTTCCTTAATTTTTAAAGGACGGTTTTCTCAGATACAGAATTCTCGGTTGTCAGTTTATGTTTAGGTCGTTTTTTTGTTTTTTTTTTTGAGATGAAGTCTCGCTCTGTTGTCCAGTCTGCAGTGCAGTGGCATGATCTCGGCTCACCCCAACCTTCACCTCCTGGGTTCTAGTGGTTCTCCTGCCTCAGCCTCCTAAGTTAGCTGGGCCTATAGGTGCCTGCCACCATGCCCAGCTAATTTTTTGTATTTTTAGTATGACTAGGCTGGTTTTGAGCTCGTGACCTCAAGTGATCCACCCACCTTGGCCTACCAAAGTGCAAGGATTACAGGCGTGAGCCACTGTGCCCAGCCTAGGTCTTGTATGATCATACATTTTGCCTTGGCATTTATGGCTTTCTAAATTTCTCAACATACGTGTTGCTTTGGAATGTCCTAATTTGCCAGAGTTTCACCTCAACTTCTCTGCCTTTTTTTTTTTTTTTGAGACGGAGTTTCGCTCTTGTTACTCAGGCTGGAGTGCAATGGCGCGATCTTGGCTCACCGCAACCTCCGCCTCCTGGGTTCAGGCAATTCTCCTGCCTCAGCCTCCTGAGTAGCTGGGATTACAGGCACGCGCCACCATGCCCAGCTAACTTTTTTTTTGTATTTTTAGTGGAGACGGGGTTTCACCATGTTGACCAGGATGGTCTCGATCTCTTGACCTCGTGATCCAATTGCCTCGGCCTCCCAAAGTGCTGGGATTACAGGCGTGAGTCATGGCGCCCGGGCTTTTTTTTTTTTAAAGAGACAGGATTTCACCGTTTTGTTAAGGCTGGTCTCGAACTCCTGACCTCACATGATCCACCTGCCTAGGCCTCCCAAAGTGCTGGGATTACAGGTGTGAGCCACCGCGCCTGGTTCTTGGGCATCTATCTGTAATCTCTTGCCCCATATGTCTGTTAGTGTCTGTTAGTCTGTAGTCTGCTTCACAGCTTTCATTAGCAATACCTGCTGCTTTTTCTGCCTAAGTTTTGTGTTAGGTTGAAATAGAAACGAGCACCTTATGCCTGTCCTTCAAATACCCCTAGACAGGGTAGAACAGATACCTATGATAATTTACAAGTAAGGTCTGTTTTGCTCTTTGAGGGAGGGAGCTGGGAATTGGGCTTATACTGCTTTAAGACCAAAACCGCTGCCATGCTGGAGAAGGAGTGGGGCAAGGGTGAGTAAAAACACTACAGAACTTTGCTAGTGTTTTTAAGATGGCTTTTTCTTGATTGGATATTGGCTTGTAGACCTTGGCTGTTTTCTAAAACTCTGACAAAGTTGTTTCACACAGTTATTGCTTGTTTTCTGATGTTTCTATGAAGGAATGAGACCTTGAAACTTCTGGTCTGCCATTTTGATGACTATGGGCTGTCTTTTTACTCTCTTGATAGTGTCGTTTGATACACAAGTTTTAAATTTTGAAGAAGTTCACTTTAATTTTTATTTTAAAGTTCCTTGTGCTTTAGGGGTCATATTTAAGAAATCATTGCCAAATCCAAGGTCATGAAGATTTGCCACTTTTTCAGTAGCTATAACAAAGGTCCAGGAGATAACTTTTCATCTTGACTTGAGTTCCATGTCTGTCTTCAAAGCAATGACTGTAGTGAGAGTAATAGATTATTCTGATTGGTCGTGCCGGATGGTGTTAGAATAGGTCCGAGACAGTGGGGTTGATACTACAATGCTGTTTCCAAAACGAAAGGGCTAGTGAGCACTAGAAAAATCAGTAAATACTTATTTTATTTAGTAAATGTGAAGCATTCATAGCACATTAAAAAGTTTATGGTACCCAGAGTACACTTTTTCTTTTTTTTTGAGACTTGAGTTTCTCTCTTTTTACCCAGGCTGGAGTGCAATGGCACGATCTCGGCTCACCGCAACCTCCGCCTCCTGGGTTCAAGCAATTCTCCTGCCTCAGCCTCCCAAGTAGCTGGGACTACAGGCGCGCACCATCACGCCCAGCTAATTTTTTTGTATTTTAGTAGAGATGAGGTTTCACCATGTTGACCAGTATGGTCTCGATCTCTTGACCTCGTGATCCACCCGCCTCGGCCTCCCAAAGTGCTGGGATTACAGGCGTGAGCCACCACGCCTGGCCACTTTTTTTCTTTCTTTGTTTTAAGACATTCTCACTCTTTCCTGAGCTGGAATGCAGTGGTGCAGTCTTGGCTTACTACAGCCTCAACCTCCCGAGCTCAAGCGATCCACCTTAGCCTTCCAATAAAGAAGTTGGGACTACAGGCATATGTCACCATGCCTGGCTAAGTTTTGTATTTTTTCTTTTTTTGAGATGGATTCTTGCTCTGTTGCCCAGGCTGGTGTGCAGTGGCATGATTTTGGCTCACTGCAGCCTCTGCCGCCCGGGTTCAAGCAATTCTCCTGCCTCAGCCTCCTGAGCTGGGATTACAGGCACCTGGCACCATGTCTGGCTAATTTTTGTATTTTTAGTAGAGATGAGGTTTCGCCATGTTGCCCAGGCTGGTCTCAAACTCCTTGGCTCAAGTGATGTTCCTGCCTTGGCCTCCCAAAGTGTTGAGGTTACAGATGTGAGCCATCGCGCCCCACCCCAGAGTACACATTTTAATTAAAAATGTATTTTTCTTATTATAAATATAATATGTAAATGTTTAAAAGTGAGCTCCAGAATTATTGCTGCTGATGTGGTGGTCCTTGATAAACTAAGAAGTGGGAAACTAGTTTAACTTTTAATTCATGTTCTAAAGTACTAATTTTTGTGGTTTATTTTATACAGGTACTGCTATTACCAGAATTTGGTAGAAGAAGGATCTACTTGTTGGCAGCCTCTTGATAAAAAGAGATGTGGGGGGATTCTCGACCTGCTAACAGAACTGGACCTTTTCGGTAAGCTCTGAAATTTGCATATTGAAATTGCCAGTGTTTTAATTCTAAATATGTAACATTTTGGCCTACTGTAAAGGAAGATAATTTCTCTGCTGAGAAGTAGTTTCTGATTTTTTTAAAAATAGAAACTCAATTTGGAAAATAATTTCAAAAATGATTGTGAGACTGAATACCCAGCATGCCAAATGTCTTGTCATATAACCTTTTTTTTTTTTTCTTTTGAGATGGGGTCTTGCTCTGTCGCCCAGGCTGGGATGCAGTGGTGTGATCTTGGCTCACTGCACCCTCCGCCTCCTGGGTTCAAGCAGCTCTCTGCCTCAGCCTCCCAAGTACCTAGAATTAGAGGTGCCCGCCGCCACACCTGGCTAATTTTTGTAATTTTAGTAGAGACTGGGTTTCACCATCTTGGCCAGGCTTTCCTTCAACTCCTGACCGCGTGATCCACCCGCCTTGGCTTCCCAACATTTTGAAATTTATTTATTCATTTTTTGAGACAGAGTCTCGCTCTGTCTTCCAGGCTGGAGTGCAGTGGCACAGTCTTGACTCACTGCGGCCTCTGTCTCCTGGATTCAAGCAATTCTCCTGCCTCAGCCTCCCGAGTAGCTGGTAGTACAGGTGTGTGCCACCATGCCCAGCTAATTTCATTTTTTTAAATATTAAGAAATCCCCAAATATTTATTTTTGTTTCTTTTCTTTTTCCTTTTTTGGGACAGAGTCTTGCTCTGTCGCCATGGTGGAGTGCAGTGGCGCAGTCTCAGCTCACGGCAGCCTCCTCCTCCTGGGTTGAAGCGATTCTTCTGCCTCAGCCTCCCGAGTAGCTGGGACCACAGGCGCACGCCACCACGCCCAGCTAATTTTTGTATTTTTAGTAGAGACAAGGTTTCACCATGTTGGCCAGGATGGTCTCTATCTCTTGACCTCGTGATCCGCCCGCCTCGGCCTCCCAAAGTGCTGGGATTACAGGCGTGAGCCACCGCGCCCAGCCTTATTTTTGTTTTCTTAGCAAAGGAATACGTACTCGGCTAGTAAGGAAAGCTAGTGAAATGTCCATAAATGTTTATAAAAGTTGCATTGAGTGCACTATTTATGTCTAGAATTCAGAGCTATGCTTTGCCTGTGGCGTGTTGATGCAGTTTGCTAAACCACCTCTCAATTTTAGGGGTTATTGGGTACCAAGAAGTGTGAAGATGGTGGTAGCATTGGTAGCATTTAGTTGTAAATGGATTGTATTTTAAATTTGTAGGGAGTTAATTTTTTTGTAGCTAATGTAATACACTGTATTTTAACTCGTATTTAAACATTTTTTGCATTGTGTTTACAATTAATGAAATGTTATACAAATGTGACTTTTTTGGTTTTACTTGGTACATAGCAAAGAAATCTGACCTTTAAATGTATGCATTCAAAGGTATTGATGCTCCAGTTGAAACTTCTATTACTAGTACATTTTCTTTTTTTTTTTTTTTTTTTTTTTTTTTTCGTTTTTTGAGATGGAGCCTCACTCTGTCACCTAGGCTGGAGTGCAGGGGTGTGATCTCAGCTCACTGTATCCTCCGCCTCTTGGGTTCAAGTGATTCTCCTGCCTCAGCCTCCCGAGTAGCTGGGACTACAGGTGCATGCCACCACACCCAGCTAATTTTTATATCTTTAGTAGAGACGGGGTTTGACCATTGGCCAGGATGGTCTCGATCTCTTGACCTGGTGATCTGCCCGCCTTGGCCTCCCAAAGTGCTGGAATTACAGGCTTGAGCCACCGCGCCCGGCCCACATCAGTATTCTTTTTAATAAACTTTACCACAATTCAGGGTGTGTGAAAATCATTTTGATGGAAAAAGTTTTGAGAATCAGATCTTCAGGGAAATTTTTGCACTTAGGTAGTACAGCATAACAAAGAGGAGTACAGGTTTTGGAGTCAGATGTTACTTCCTAGGTGGGTTACCACTGGCACATTTTTTAACCTCCCACATCCTCAATTCCCTCTTACCCATATCTTTTGGAGCCCTTATGTAGGATAAATGGAATCATTCATTCCTGAGTACCTGCTGTGTACCAGTCACCTTTCTGAATGTTGAGGTTGCTGCAGTGAACAAGACATACGGAATAACTTTATTGTAATGGGAGAAAACAGACCATAAGCAAATAGACAAAAACAGTGTAACAGCTGATAGCTGAGTGCTGTAAAGAAAATGAAGCAGGATATTGGGAGAATGAAGATGGGGGCAATTTTAAAGGGGTGGTCAGAGGAACTTGAGGAGTGGCATACATTTGAGTTGTGACTCTTGGTTTATAATGTATGCAGAACATTTAACTGTAGTACCTAGCACTTGGTAGCATTTGAAATAATTTGAAATTCGATGTTTTTTCTGTCTCTTACCGTTCTCCGCATGTCAAATAATTTCCAATTCTACATTGTGTGTGTGTGTGTGTGTGTGTGTGTGTGTGTGTGTGTGTGTGTGTGAGAGAGAGAGAGAGAGAGAGAGAGAGAGAGAGAGTGTGTGTGTGTGTGTGAGAGAGAGAGAGTCTAGCCAGGCTGGAGTGCAGTAGTGCAATCTTGGCTCACTGCAACCTCTGCCTCCTGGGTTCCAGCGATCCTTCTGTCTCAGCCTCCCAAGTAGCTGGGACTCCAGGTGTGCGCCATCGAGCCCGGCTAATTTTTTTTTTTTTTTTTTTTTTTTTGGTGTCTTGCTCTGTTGCCCAGGCTGGAGTGCGGTGGCACAGTCTCAGCTCACTGCAACCTCCACCTCCCAGGTTCAAGTGATTCTCCTGCCTCAGCCTCCCAAGTAGCTGGGAGTACAGGTGCCCGCCACCACACCCAGCTAATTTTTGTATTTTTAGTAGAGACAGGGTTTCACTGTGGTTGACCAGGCTGGTGTCGAACTCCTGATCCATCCACCCCGACCTCCCAAAGTGCTAGGATTACAGGCGTGAGCCACCACACCCTGTCAATTTTTGTATTTTTAGCAGAGACAGGGTTTCACCATGTTGGCCAGGCTGGTCTTGAACTCCAGATCTTAGGTTATCTGCCTACCTTGGCCTCCCAAAGTGCTGGGATGACAGGCGTGAGCCACTGTGCCTGGCCTTCAATTATAATTCTAAGAAAATTTATTTTTATATCTGAAGTTTATTAAAACGAATTCTTTAAGGAAATGGATGTGGATTATGGTCCTTGTGACAAAGTGAACCATCTTATGAGAGACATAAGAATGTGAGGGAAGAAGTCCTGAGTCCTCAAGGTGAGTAAAGTAAGAATTTGTGGAACATAAAATGTCCTTGTAGGCCAGGCACAGTGACTCAAGCTTGTAATCCTACCACTTTTGGAGGCCGAGGCAGGAAGAGCACTTGAGCCCAGGAGTTTTAAGATAACATGGGCAACATAGTGAGATCCCTGTCTAAATT
Organism: Aotus nancymaae; assembly: GCF_030222135.1. Classification (NCBI taxonomy): domain Eukaryota; kingdom Metazoa; phylum Chordata; class Mammalia; order Primates; family Aotidae; genus Aotus; species Aotus nancymaae. Next base: position 11,711 of record NW_026989330.1, read on the forward strand.
TTTTTTTAAAAAGTCTCTGTCTATTCTTTCCCCCAGATTTACTTACAGGCAAAGTTGGTACAGATTCTGAGTCACCAGGATCTGCTTGGCAACTCTTAGTAGAGCCTGAGTGTGTGTGTGTGTGTGTCTGTGCGCTTGCGCCTCTCGGAAGCACAACTCTTAGTAGAGTCCAAGTGTGTGTGTGTGTGTGTGTGTGTGTGTGTGTGTGTGTGCGTGCGCGCGCACGCGCCTCTGAGAAGGTTTCTCTGAAGTACTTTGGGTTGAGTTTTTTGTAACTCTGCTATCATGACTCTTGATGTGAAATGTCCTTTATTTATTATTGGCTGGTACTTATTGGCCTAGGGGATGGAAGTAAAGGAACTTTCTGCTAGCTTTATTTGTCAAATAGTGTGAGTATTTGTGCCTCAGTGGGGTTGCTCAAGATGATAACCAAGGTCGCTCTAGCCTTTTCCCAGTGCCTATATCAAGCTGTCAAACAGTAGGATGCTCTGCAGCAGTACTGACTTTGTGGCTGTGGTGACTCATCAGGATATCACTTAGGCAGCAGCTATCTATCTGGAGAAATAATTTCCAACAGGTATGAAGGTATGAATCTGTTAGCCTATGCCTTCATCATTTCTGTCTAGGAGAAGGGGTCAGCCATGGTGCACTGTCAGGCAGAACCTTTCATCCCACCCTTCCTGCGAAGTGTATTTCTGTCAGTGTCATATGCCCTTGGCTTTCTTTGTTGTCAAGTCTCTGGCAGATTGAGGGTGCATATTATCTCTCCTTCTGCTGTGTGTGCCATTGCACTGGACTTGGGGAGAGGAGTAAGAAGTATTGTGTTAAAATGTTAATCCCTTTCAGTGGTTGCCCAGTTGTGAGTCCTAGCTCTCTCAGACTATTGGCATTCGGTGTGCTGGAATTAGCATTTTATTTTCTCAAATATACTAATGTGATGTTTGTTGTCTATTCTTATTTAGCCAAATTAGTCACTAAAATGCCCTTATAGAAGATAACTCTGGAAGAGGTATTCATTTCTCTGAAATTTTTATTCTCCTTCCTTCCCTCCCCCTCTCTCTTTCTTTCCTTCTTTTCCTTCCTTTCTTTTCTCTTTTTCTTTCTGTTCTTTCCTTCCTTTCCCTTTCTTTTCTTTTTTTTTTTTTTTCTTATTTTATCTTATTGGAGACAAGGTCTCCCTCTGTCACCCAGGCTGGAGTGTAATGGTGCAGTCATGGCTCACTGCAGCCTCGATCTCCTGTGCTGAAGCAATCCTCCCAACTCAGTTCTCCACAGTAGCTGGGACTATAGGTGCCCACTACCACACCTGGCTAATTTTTGTATTTTTTTTTTTTTTTTTTTTTTTTTTTTTTTTTTGGTAGAGACAGGGTTTTGCCACATTGCCCAGGCTAGTCTTAAACTCAAGCAGTCTACCTACCTTGGCCTCCCAAAGCAATAGGATTCCAGGTGTGAGTCACTATGCCTGGCCTTTTTTTATTATTTTAAAAATTTAAAATTTTCATTTTTTAGAGATGTAGGGTTCTGTTCTGTTGCCCAGGAGTACAGTGGTACTATCAGAGCTCATTGCAGCTTTGAACTCCTGGACTTAAGCAATCCTCTCACCTCAGCCTTCTTGGTAGCTGGATTACAGGCACCTGACACTATGTTCGGCCAATTAAAAAAAAAGTTTGTTTGTAAATGTGGGTTTTTTTTTTTTTTTTGAGACAGGGTTTCACCATGTTGGCCAGGATGGTCTCGATCTCTTGACTTCGTGATCCGCTCACCTTGGCCTCCCAAAGTGCTGGGATTACAGGTGTGCGCCACCACAGCCAGTTAATTTTTACATTTTTTTTTGTAGAGACAGGGTTTCACCATGTTGCTCAGGCTGGTCTCAATCTTCGGAGCTCAAGCTATCCACCAGCCTCGACCTCCCAAAGTGCTGGGATTACAGGCGTGAGCCACTACTTTGCCCGGCCAGACTAGGCACTTTCTAGACCTTCCTAAAAGCTGTGTCTTGGATTTTGCTTTCCTCTACTGCTAGGTGAGGCCCATACAGCTACCCATGATTGACTCTGAAAGTTGTTGATACATGGCAGTGCATTGAGAAAGTTCACACCTCACAGTGAATTAAAGAAATATGGGCATAGTCCAGGTGCGGTGGCTCACGCCTGTAATCCCAGCACTTTGAAAGACCGAGGTGGGCGGATCATGAGGTCAGGAGATTGAGACCATCCTGGGCAACATGGTGAAACCCCGTCTCCACTAAAAATACAAAAATTAGCTGGGCGTGGTGGGTGGCTCGAGCCTGTAATCCTAGCTACTCGGTAGGCTGAGGCAGGAGAATTGCTTGAACCAGGCAGTCGGAAGTTGCAGTGAGCCGAGATCATGCCATTGTACTCCAGCCTGGTGACAGAGTGAGACTCTGTCACAAAAAGAAAAGTATGAGCATAAATTAAATAACTGGTGTCATTGGCCCTCCATATATCTTTTTTTTTCCAAAAATTATTAATAAATAATAAAGTATGGTTATTTCGTATGCCAGTGCATACAGATTTTAACATTTGGATCTATATTTCTTTGAAAGCTAGGATATGTTTTCTAATGCGCTTTCATTGAAGCCAGCTCCTAACATTGAGCATAAATATGAGTTATCAATCCCCGTTATGTGCCTGATCCTCATTCTCCCTCCCCGAGCCCCACACACTGCCCTGGGCCCTTCTTTGGCACGTGGACAGATGAATGGGAGCTGCTGGGTGTGGGAGCACTGGACTGGGAATCAGACTTGGAGTATAATCCAAATGGCCCAAGAGCCTACAGCTCGCAGCTGCCCAATGGGTTTCCATGGCAACCTCAAATCAGACTCTGCTCCTTGGTTGGCCAACACCTAGTAAGAGGAAGCCAGACTTTTCCACTTCAGGCGACGGTATTGGTGGTGGCACTTCCAGGGGGTGCACAGCGGCTTAGCAGGAGGACAGATTCAGAGGGGCTCTTGGGGAGCTCAAGCGGGGCCCACAGAGACCTTCTTTCTGGGGTTCCAAACTGGCATTTAGAGGGAGATTCAGTACTCACACCTGGGGTGTTTCAGAATATTCAGGAGACCAGAGAGACCAGTGGGCGAAACAGGAGGAGTTTATTAAGGTGGCCACTGGCTCAGCAGATTAGCATCCCAAGATTGAGCAAAGGAGAAAGAAAATGGGATACTTTTTATACATCCAGAATGATGTAACACAGGTTTGCAGAAGCCACAACAAAGAACAGTTAATTTGTAACATGTCTTGTGATGTATGTTACATTTGAAAAATAGCATTTTGAGAAACGCATTGCACATTCTTTGGGGGTTATCTTGCCCTGTGACCTTGCAGCTGGTCAGCAAGAAAAACAGGAGTGTTGAGATGTCTGGGAACTTTGCTGAGAATGTGGGCAGAAGAGCTAAGATAGGTTTTAAGGAGTTAATTTTAAGCAGAGCTGGGGTTAGATTTTATATTGAACACAACACAGTAAACTGTGTTATGCAGGAATTGTAGACTACCGTTGTTATTATTTAATTTCCCTCTTCATTTCCCCTCTTTGTTGCTTTTTATTAACTCTTTGATAGGAAACAACCCCATTGCTTTCAGCATTTACTAGTATTTGGAAGTTAATTTTGGTTTAGGTCACTTGGTATTTCTATGAGCTTATTTATCAGTTTTATGCCTGTTTGGTTTTTGTAGCTGGATGTCAGGGCGATGGCTTAGGTGTGTCGCAGAGCTTTTTGAGACAACCCTTTTGGGAGCGCCTTTGTATTTTTGGTGGACAGCAGGCTGGTGTGTTAGCTATGGTAAGCGTACAGCACTGAGTTGTGAATTTTTAGCACGAGATTGAGAGTTTCTCTCCTGCCATGAGAGGCACAAAATGAACTTTTAGGCCTGATGGCTCCTTTGTGCCTGTCCCTGTCTTAGGTTGTCTTTCCTTTGAAGAATCTTACCTGTCTTTAGCTAACCAGTCATCTACCCAGGGCCAGCCAGGCAGCAGCTGGAGAAAGTTGGAATTTGAGTAAACACAGCCCCGGGGGCTGATCTGCAGAGTGTTGTGGTTCCAGGAACAGTGCTGTTATTTACCTTAAGTTGTTTCTTCTGCTAAGCTGCCTGCTTGGAAAAGATGGTATTAATGCAGCTTTTTGGGGCTATTAACATATTACTTGCTTAGTTTAAGCTTACTTCATCCAGACATTTGCCAGTGATTAAGTTCCAGTAGATGATTACACTTTACGCAAGCCCATGAAAAGCTCCACTACCATACATGTCATTCTGAGACGGTTCTCCATCCTCTTGGGGCACAGGTTGATACTTAGCTAATGCCATTAATTGACTGGTGGTTTGCTTGGCCATTACTTGCTTCTATAGTTGACCGAATACTCCCAATTAAGAGAGGCAGGAGACAAGGTAGTATCAAACGCCCTCCTAATATAATTACTACTCCCCCTATTTGGGTTTTAAACGCCCCCAACCATAAAAACCATTCTCTGAAGAGGGAGTCTGGTGACCACCCTTTCCAGGTTTGTACTGGAACTTGAGCTAGTTTTTGCATGCTGGCAGTAATTTCCATGACTGCTTGTCCATTATGACTGATTTTTAGACAGCAGTTTGATAAGTTAAACTTTTCACATACTCCTCCTTTTTGGGCTAAAAGGTAATGTAATGTTAGTTTTTTTCTGGTAAATGGCATTTCTCATCTATGTGGCCTGTAAATTTGTAAGGTGGCAAACTTAAAGCTTTGGATGATTCATTGGTTATGATTTTTAGAACTGCCTGCAGCCTAATGATGCGGTTAATTATGTAGATGGGAGTGTGATATCCCCATGCCCTGTTTTTGTGCCCAAGTGGCTGGGCCATAATAATTATTTTTTTCTGGGGGCCAGTCTGTGTTTTTTTCAGTTTCCTATTTGTACATTTATTATAGTTGTATCAGCTTATAGCATCACTAATCCAAAGCGGGATTTGAGTAAGCACCGCCTGCTTTTTTTGAAGGTTATAGGATTTGCAGTTATGTCATGTGCACACCTGATTAGGACTTTCCTAATAGGGGTGTTATAACAAGTTGGGGCTACAACTATTTTTTTTATTTTGAAGAAGTGTTTTTACTACCTGTTAGGCATCTAAGTTTAAGGACACACTTCCCTAATGAGAAGGGGTTACCCGAGTTAGATTGCAAAGGGTTTCTTTTCCTGTTCTTTCACAGAGCTCAAACCATACCCCAGGTAAAAGTTTGGGGTTGTAGCACACATAAGACTGATTATTACCTGGATTACAATTTGAATAGGTAGTTTGATTACACATGCAAGTTCCTAGGGAAGCTCCTTTACACTCATAATGTGTTTGCTATAGTAAAGTTTTAACTTGTGTATTCCCTGTCTATGTAGTGTGGGTGCACATAGGACACCCACATAGGACTTCCTCGCTCAGTAGATTTGCCATAAGGGCTGACATGAGCGAAATGAAAGGTAACATTTTTACACTAAGACTGGACAAGGAATGCTTTCTCCTGGGAGCAAAGCTTTGCAGCAATGTCAACATAGTAACAGGATACTTAATATTATTAAAATGACAAGGTTTAAGATTTTGCTTGAGATTTTAGTTTACATTTGCTTATCCGGTGGAGATTGCTCGAGCTTCGGCCGTGCGTTGACTAGTCAGCTTCTGGTTGTGTGACTAGAGCAGGGCTCGACGATTTCTCAGGGTCGTCTGCATCTGGAACCGGACTGAGCTGGTTGTGGTCCTTGTCGATCACATGTCTCAAGGTTAGCCTGGTGGGATGTTCCGGATCCGGCTGACTGGTTCACTTGTCTGGGGCTGTTGGCCTTAACTGGCTGTGATGAATCCAGAGAACAACTTTAGCAACTTTAACAGCAGTGGGGGTGGATAAGGTTACAATAAAAGGGCCCAATGTGGTTGGGTTCCACTTTTTAACCTAGACAGAGTCTCTGGGTTTAAATGAATGGATTAGAATTGTTAAACTTATAGGTATTCTTTTTTGTACCCAGCTTTGTTTCATGGCTTTACCTAGGGCCTGCATTTATCTCCTTAATGTTTATTTTTCCTATTTGTTTAAAAAAAGATTGTCTTTTACCCGGGTTGTGGGGGGTGGTTTCCCAAACAAAACTTCGTAAGGTGAATATTAGGTCTGTTTGGTTGGGTGCGTCTGACTCGGAGAAGGACCATGGGCAAGATTTGATCCCACCGTAAGTGGGTTTCCTGACAGAATTTCTTTAGGAATTGTTTCAGTGTCCAGTTTCTTTGCTTTACCTTCCCCGAACTCTGGGGACGGTAGGCAGTACGTGATTTCCAACAGTTGAGAGAGATTTTGAACAGTCTCAGCTACAAATGCCGGTTCGTTGTCAGACCTGAGAGTCAGAGGCAGCCCAAACCTAGGAATACTATCTGTTAATAATGCTTGAGTTGCCTCCGTGGCTTTTTCAGTGCAGGTGGGGAAAAATTCTACCCACCCGGAGTAGGTGCAGACAAACGCCAGCATAAACCGATAGCCTCCTGCTTGGCGCGTTTCAGTAAAATCCACAAGCAAGTTTTCACGTGGGGTTACTCCTACTTTTTGAATTCCCAGGGGCCGAAATGGCCCTTGCCGTTGGTTGTTCTGAGCACAGGTTAAGCATTGTTTACAGACGGCTCGGGAGATGACAGTGAGCAGTGGCACATAGAAGTGGCACCCCAGTAGTGTTTCTAGTGCTGTTTTCCCGTGTGAGTTTCTTGGTGGAACTGTTTTACAAACCTGAGGGCTATTACTTCAGGAAAAACTAATTTTCTGTTTGAGAACCTCCACCAGCCTTTTTTTTGTATAAGCTCCATTTTCCTGAGCAAACCAGGTCCTCTCATTTGGGGAGTAATTTGGCTTCTCTTTAGGCAAAGGTTCTGGGAGGAGAGGCATGGCAGTAGCTGCCTTCCTACCTACCGTGCTGGAAAGTGGAGTATTCATTGCTGCACGCCTAGCTTCTGCATTTGCTTTCCTGTTTCCTCTTGCCTCTAGGGTCCCACCTTTTTGATGGCCTTGGCAATATATAACAGCTATTTTTCTTAGGATCCCGTACTGCATCTAAAAGTTGTAGGATTTTTTCTGGATACCCTACACTTGTTCCTTGGGCAGGTAGGAGTCCTTTTTTCTTGTATATGCTCCCATGTACATGTAGCATAGCAAAGGCATACTTTGAATTAGTATATACGTTGACTCTTTTACCTTTTGCTAACAGCAATGCCTGCGTTAAAGCTATTAGCTCTGCTCCGGGGGCTGGGGTTCCTGTTGGCAGGCTTTGGGCGTCTACCACTGAATTTAGAGTTACAACTGCATATCCTGCCCGTCTGACTTCTTCTGTTGCAAAGCTGCTACCAGCTGTAAAGTACCTGACATCTGGATTTTGGAGGGGCCGATCTGTCAGGTCCCTTCTACTTGAGAATACTTTATCTACTGTCTCTATACAGTTATATAGGGGAGCTTCTGTTTCCAGTGGGAGGAGGGAGGCAGGGTTGAGAGTGTTTATAGTTTCTGAGGTTATGTGGAGTTTTTACATAAAAGCCCTGATACTGGGTCATTCTAGGATTTGACGACCAATGGTGCCTTCTTTGCTCCATTAGTGTTAAAACAGAGTGTGGTACCCATACAGTTAACTGCTTTCCCAGAGCACTTGTAGCAGCAAGAGCCTTGAAACAGGATGGCCGTCCTGAGCCGCCGAGTCCGGTTGCTTTGATGGGCAGGCTATTGGGTGATGCCATGATTCCAAGATTGGGTTAAAACTCTGATGGCCATTCCCTTCTGCTCATGAACATACAGGAGAACGAGTTTAGTTATGTCTGGCAGTCCTAAAGCAGGTGCCTCAACTAGAGCCTTCTTGATTGTATTAAATGCTTTTTGTTGCTCAGGCCCCCAGATAAAGGGTTTTCTTTTCCCCCGCTTTTGTGGATTTATATGATTATCTTGCCATTAGTGAGAAATTTGGGATTTAAATATGGCAGAACCCTGTTGCCCCTAAGAACCCTGTGACTTGTTGCTGGGAGGTTGGGGTGGGAATTCTACAGACAGCTTCCTTGCATGCACTGCCTAACACACGCTGTCTGTCTGTGGCTTATGACAAACCCCAAGTGTGTGACTCCTTCGCAGGAAATCTGGGCTTTTTTTTTTTTTCTTCTTTTTATATGCTTTATACCTTGCCTTCCACAGAAGGTGGAGGTTTGGGGTTCCTTCATGGCAATTTTCGATAGCGGATGCTGCTAGGAGAAGGTCATTTCCATACTGCCGAAGGACACAGTTTTTATCTGGTGGGGTGTAAGCATTAAGGTCTGATGCTAGGGCCTCACTGAAAATTGTGGGGGAGTTTTTGAACCTTTGGGGAAGCTTGGTCCAAGTATACTGGAGATTTTCCCATTGAAGGGCAAAGATGGATCGGCTGACTGGCATGGGGGCGAAGGCGGAAGAAAACATTCTTTTCGTTTAAAACAGTCAACAATACTGCATTGGAGGGAATTAGGGAGAGGAGAGTGTATGGGTTTGGAACTACTGGGTGAATAGTTACTGTTGCTTGGTTTACAGCTCGTAGGTTCCTCCCTGGCCTGTAATTATCACAGGTATGGTACAATTTATTACTAGGCAGCCGTTTCTTTGACAAGGGTGGGATGTTCCAGGGTGACTGGCGTGGCTCCAAAATGCCACGTTTATTAGCCACTCTGGATGCTTTGCTGTGCCTAAAACAGCCTCCTGTGGTATGGGATACTGGTGTAGCCGGACTGGGCTGACTCCCACTGTTAGTTCTCATGGCTAGCTCAGGTGGATTGTTTTCAGCCCGTACCTCTGGGAATTTACTAATTAATTCTGAATATAACTTCCTTCATTGGCCCCAAGTTTGCTTTATAGGTCCCTTCATATCCCTAGCAAAGAATTGCCACTCAGCTTGTGGTACTGTGAAGGCTAATACCATAGCCTTTGGTTACTTAAAACCTAAAGTCATGTTATCTTTAGGCTTAAAAGAAATTTGTACTTGTAGTTTTTGGAGCAGATTCCTCCCCAACAAAGGAACAGGGCAGCTGGGAAGATATCAGAACTTGTGCTGCACCTCTTGCCTTCCAGTGACATATTTTGACTGGCAAAAGGGTTTGTTTTGGTTTGTTTTTACCTGCTATTCCTATAGCCCCAATGGTAATAGTGTAAGACAGTGATCCACCAGTTTGGATAATATCCCACCACTAGGTATTGCATGGGGATAAACCCCATGATCTTTATAGACCGTTCCTTTGGGGCATGCATACTTTCAATGCCCTTTCTTTTTCCACACTGCACATTGATCTCTCTCCAGTCTGGGCCGGGTTTTAGACTCTGGTTTAGCTATATTTTTTTCTTGCCCTCTTCCACGTCCTCCTCCACATCCTTTCATTATCCCAGCTTTTCTTTCAACTAAGGCAGCTGCTAGTAAATCTGCCTTTTCCTTTGCCTCACGCCGTGCCCTTCTCTTAGCCCGGGTCCCGTGCAGGGAGGGTGCAAAGCAGCAGAGTGTCTGCAACCCACCTGCCACCTTTCCAGCGCTACTACAAGATTTGCAAGAAGGAAGAAATGGTCATCTATGAGGAACAGTCTTTATTAACAAAGATTAAAATAGGGCAGCGGAGAAGTGCTGCAGGCTCCGACGTTGCTCCAACATGGGCGTCTCACCTGACTCCTCCCCACAGCCGTTGGCATCCACTGTCAGGTTTCAATGTTCCTGGACCTCAGGGCCTTCGTCCTCTCCAGTCTAAACGCAGAGACATTTGACATGGACCTGTTTTGCAAAATGCAATACGTTCTTATCGACTCTGGTTACCCTGCTGTGCACGAGAGCCAAAACCTCTTCCTCCTGTCTAGACTTTGGTCCTTTGACCGACACCCTCCATTCCCTCCCTCTGCCACTCTCCGGCCCCGGGTCACCATCCATCTACTGGCTACTTCAGTGGGGTCAACTGGTTCAGATCAACACTTCTGGGGCATCACGTGGAATTGGTCTCTCTGAGGTGGTGGAGATGCTGAGTAGTGGGATTTCCTCATTCCACGGTGCACACAGCTATCTAATCCTCACACTGCACCCCATGAATGTACAAGCAGCACGATTTGCCAATTAAAACAATACTAATAATGACAGAATAAATATAGTAAAATGCAAGAAGTGTGGCTTCACCGCCCCACCTACCTGATTTTATCAGCCGCCCAACTATGTTGAGCGGCTTCTTCTCTTGGGTGGGCACAGGCAGAAGCATCTCATTAGTATTGAAATGCATCGCCTGGCAGCTCTGCGGCAGCCCCGGCTTCTTGTTGGCTGGGCCAACACAGCCTCGGGCTGCCTAGCTTGGAGGACGCTGGCTTCGTGTGATGATTGTTGAGCCAGGGTTCTCTGGGTGGTGGTCTGGGTGGAGGAGGCGGCCATGAGGTCGTGCTGGAAGGATTGTTGAGCCAAAGTTTCTAAATCTTCACTGCCCTTGGAGCACTTGATGGAGGCTGCGGCCACGAGGTCACGCTGGAGGGCTTGCTGCGCCCAGGTTTGTAAATCTCCACCACTGCCAATGGAGCTCCCGATGGAGGAGGCCACGCGGTCACGCTGGCGGGCTTGCTGAGCCGAGGTTTCTGCATCCCCACCACTGCCGTTGGAGCTCGCAATGGAGGAGGCCACGGGGTCACGCTGGAGGGCTTGCTGAGCCGAGGTTTCTGCATCCCCACCACTGCCGTTGGAGCTCGCAATGGAGGAGGCCACGGGGTCACGCTGGAGGGCTTGCTGAGCCGAGGTTTCTGCATCCCCACCACTGCCGTTGGAGCTCGCAATGGAGGAGGCCACGGGGTCACGCTGGAGGGCTTGCTGAGCCGAGGTTTCTGCATCCCCACCACTGCCGTTGGAGCTCGCAATGGAGGAGGCCACGGGGTCACGCTGGAGGGCTTGCTGAGCCGAGGTTTCTGCATCCCCACCACTGCCGTTGGAGCTCGCAATGGAGGAGGCCACGGGGTCACGCTGGAGGGCTTGCTGAGCCGAGGTTTCTAAATCTCCACAATTGCTGATGGATCTCTTGATGGTCGGGGAGGCCATGGGGGCATGCTGGGGGTCTGGATTAAAACTCTCTGTCTTCCTCTTCAGGCCGGCAGGTGAACTGGAAACTTGCAGGCCGGCAGGTGAACTGGAAACTTGCGGGCCGGCAGGTGAACTGGAAACTTGCGGGCCAGCAGGTGAACTGGAAACTTGAGTGGATGGAGAACAGGTGGGATCCCCAGGAGCAAGGGACCGTAGTCTGTTATCGACTCGCTTTCTTCTTCTGTCATCGACTCGCTTTCTTATTCTGTCAGCAAAAAGGTAGGTGGCCATGGGATAATTATACAAGTTTTCTTTAATTGCCTTGGTGACTGTCTTAGCCCTGAATCCCATGGCCACCAAGACCTGGATCGTTTGAGCATTTGGGTGTTCCAGGATTTGCTTTTCATGAGTTGTCAGAGGCAACTGCTGGCCGTTGTTGACCCACGAGTCCCTGAGAACTTGCTGTACTGTGGGCCGCTCCCTGGGATCTGTCATTAACAGTTTTTTCATTAGACTTTCCAGGCCTTTTGAGAAGGAAGAGGGGCAGATGTACCTTCCAGATCGAATTTTTTCTTGGAGGACCATACGACTCTTTGAGAAGAAGGGTAGATCCCTCGACACCATCTCGTACAAAGTGACGCCTAGGCTCCAAACATCCATGGCGGGGCATTGGTAGCCCTGGCCCAGGATGACTTCTGGGGCCATGTAGAGGAAGGTGCCACAACGTGTTGTCAGCCACTGCCCCTCATCGTAAGTTGTTGCCAATCCGAAATCGGCAATTTTTATATTTCCTTCACCATCCAACAGGATGTTTTCCGGCTTCAGGTCCCTGTGTGCTATTCTTCTCGCGTGGCAGTACTCCATGGCCGACAGCATCTGCTGGAACTTTGCCCGGGCCTCCTCCTCTGTCACGTGGTTGCGGTACAGCCACTGGTGCAGGTCTCCTCCTGAGGTATACTCCAATATTAAATGGCATGCATCTGTGGTGTCGATGATCTGAAATAGTTCTACGATATTGGCGTGGTGCACAGACTTTAAAATCGTCAGCTCTGTCTGGCTAATGGCGACACGGGCGCCAGTTTTGTGGGTGGTTTTCACGGCCACCTGGGTCCCAGACAGCAAGTGGCGGGCCAGCTTCACCTCGCTGAAGGCACCACGGCCAATGAGTTCCAGCATTTGGTAACACTGTAGCCCCTGGTCAGGTGGGGCGTGGGCCAGTGTCTGCCCCATGGTGCCTGATGCCTCTCTACACTAACTACACGACTAACTACTAAGCAACAATACTAACTATACTAACTATGCTAAAATATTAAGCAACAATACTGACTATACCAAAGTACGCTAAAATACTAAGCAACGATAGTGACTATACTAACTACACTAACAACGCTAACTAGAAAAACACCAACCCCCCTCCCACAGAAACCCTCCCCCACCCCAAACCCCCCCACACCCAACCCCCCCCCCACACAGAAACACAGATAAAACACGCACACGCACACGCACACGCACACGCACACACACGCACACACACCACACCACTCGGCAATCGCTGGTCTGAATCCACAGGTCACCAAACAAGCTTCCAGGGATATCTCAGACCAAAAACCATGACCCAGCCAGGCCCTTATATAGGCCCTGTGATTCCATCACAAAGGCTTTTCATGACATCAGAGCAAAGCAGGGGCCAATCACGGCTGGGGGTCATTCAGAGTTCTGAGCATGAGCCAGTCGTGGCTAGGGATCGTTCAGAGTTCTGAGCATGAGCCAGTCATGGCTAGGGATCGTTCACAGAGATTTTCTCACTTTTGGTCCCCAAAACATCTTCCTCTTTTAAAAAGAAAAGTGCTTTTGTCTAGATGGGTTATAGAGATTGATATTTAGTTTCCTAGCCATTTAAACTGGTACAACACTTCAACGGCATTTTCACGTGTAGTTTCTTTTTCTATAATTTTTTTATTATACTCTTTAAGTTCTGGGGTACATGTATAGCTTGTGCAGGTTTGTTACATAGGTTTACAGGTGCCATGGTGGTTTTCAATCATTTGTAATTTCAAAATCTGAAATAGCTTTTGGATTTTGAAGATCTCCTAATGTCCACATGCAAAATACTCAATTCCTTTTCTTTCATCTCCCGGCCTCGTTTGTTTTTAATGGTTTCTGCTCTTTGTCTCATATTTTACTATAGAATATATACTGCATTTCTTTCCTGTTCTAAACATTGTTGTGATCATATTCTTGTAGCCAAATCTTTGTTCTCATTTTTTTTTTTTAATTTTTTATGCTGTTGAATCCCTCTGAGCCCTGCCTTTCCCTGCCTCCTCCTCCTCTGTACTCATTTTTGCTAAAATCTGTAAGTGGATAAATTCTTTAAAAGCTTTGCACATTGTGAAGGGTTGGTTTTTTTTTTTTAATATTTATTACAGTAAGATTCAAATGTATGTGCAAGTAGAGAGCAATAAGCCGTTGTGTACCTGTCACTCAGTTACGTCTGTCACTTAGTCATTAACTTGGGGACACTCTTGTATCATCTATATCCTTTAACCTTCTTCTCATTATACTTTTTCTTGGGAGAAGTTTATTAATTGATAGGTGTTACTTTGGGGTGAATAAGAAGGTAGCCAACTAGTGTGCTGGGGAACTGCGGGTGGGCAGGGGTTCCTAGAAGCCAAAATGTAAGGTTCTTTTCTTTGGGATCCTTTCCTCTCCTTAGAGAAGACCCTTTAGCTTTCTACCTGAGAAGCTGATGCCTAGTTGTCAGGCTTTCTTCTTGCCAAGATAGGGGTGTTAACTCCTGTATACAGACGTTCACTTAATCCTTTTAACCAGTCCCACATCTCACCACAGCCCTATGCTATACCTGGGTTTCTCCATTCAGAGCCCATTTAGGGTCTCTAGTGCCAGTCTTTTTCCTCATTGGCTGTGTCCCCCAGGTCCTTTTTTTAAAAAAATTTTTTCCCAATGGTGATGCACTTACTGAGCAGATGCAGTGATCTTCTTACCTGATCCTACGTATAACCGTTGGCCTAAATGTAAGATGGTTTGCCGGCATCAGCAATAAGACTAGTAGTGGGGCTAAAAAACAAGTTCTCTTAAGGCTAAATCTTGACCTCCTGTTCTAGGATGACCAACTTAATCTGAAAAGAATTTGCAACGTGTAAGTATATTAGGATTACAGCCATCGGTATACACACTTAAAAGTAGTTCAGCAGGGCACGGTGGTTCACACCTGTTATCCCAGCACTTTGGGAAGCCAAGGCAGGTGGATCATGAGGCCAGGAGTTCAAGACCAGCCTGGCCAACATGGTAAAGCCCCATCTTTACTAAAAAAAAATTAGCTAGGCGTGGTGGCGCATGCCTGTAATCCCAGCTACTTGGGACACTGAGGCAGGAGAATCACTTGAACCTGGGAGGCAGAGGTTGCAGTGAGCCGAGATCGTGCCACTGAACTCCAGCCTGGGTGACAAAGCAAGACTCTGTCTCAAAAAAAAGTAGTTCTGCTACCATTAACTTAGTCTAAAAGAGTCACATAAGAATACCAATGTTATTTTGTTCGAACGCCATGGTTATTTCAGTTTAAAAGCATTTCTCTCAAAGCTGCTTCTCTCTTCACAACAGTAGAGCTCTGGCAGTAAATTAAGTGGTTGAGGACTCAGTGAAACTGTGGCTAATTTCTGGTTCAGTCTGAGCTCTCTTTGCACTATGATCAAAATGGAGTCTTGCCAGCTGCCAAGGGTAGCCTTGCAGGTCTCTTCCAATGAATATAAGTTCCACATGGCTGGGGAGGCCTCATAATCATGGCAGAAGGTCAAGGAGGAGCAAAGGCATGTCTTACATGGTGGCAGGCAAGCCTGTTCTCATACTTTTAAAATTATTTGGTGACTGGGTGCGGTGGCTCATGCCTGTAATCCCAGCACTTTGGGAGGCCAAGACAGGCAGATCACTTGAGGTCAGGAGTTCGAGACCAGCCTTGCCAACGTGGTGAAACTTCATCTCTACTAAAAATACAAAAATTAGCGGGGCGTGGTGGTGCACACCGGTAATGCCAGCTACTCGGGAAGCTGAGGAACAATTGTTTGAACCCGGGAGGCGGAGGTTGCAATGGGCCAGGATTGTGTTACTGCACTGCAGCCTGGGCAACAGAGCAAGACTCTGTCTCAAAACAAACAAAAGTTATTTGGTGATTTTTTTTTTTTTTTTTTTTTTTTTTTTTTTTGAGACGGAGTCTCTGTGACTCAGACTGCAGTGCAATGGCACAATCTCTGCTCACTGCAACCTCTGCTTCCCGGGTTTAAGCAATTTTCCTGCCTCAGCTTCCTGAGTAGCTGGGACTACAGGCATGCGCCACCACACCGGCTAATTTTTGTATTTTTAGAAGAGACAGGGTTTCACCATGTTGGCCAGGCTGATCTCAAACTCCTGACCTCAAGTGATCCACCCGCCTTGGCCTCCCAAAGTGCTGGGATTACAGGGGTGAGCCAAAATACCCGGCCCATTTTAACCATTTTTAAGTGTACTGTTGAGTGACATTAAATGCATTCACAGTGTTGTGCAACCATCACTATCCATTTCCAGAACTTTTTCATCATTCTACATAGAAACTCTCTATCCATTAAATAACTCCCATTTTCCCCTTCCCTCTGCCCCTGGCAACCTCTCTTCTACTTTCTTTCTATGAGTTTGCCTGTCCTAACTGCTTCATATAAGTGAAATCTTACTATATGTGTCTTTTTGTATTTAATGAAGTGTAATGTTTTTAAGGTTCATCCATGTCATAGCATGTGTCAGAATTTTATTCTTTTTTCAAGCTGAATAATACTGTATTTTATGGATATCCACATTTTGTTTATTCATCCGTCAATGAACATTTGGGCTGTTCTCACCTTTTAACTATTGTAAATAATGCTGTTATGAACATGGCTATACAGATATCTGTTGGAATCCCACTTTAATTCTTTGGATATATACCTAGAAGAGGAATTGCTGGGACATACAGTAAATCTATGCTCAACTTTTTGAGGAACCACCCAACGATTTTCCAAAGTGGCTGCTCCATTTTACATTTTCATCAGTAATGCTCAAGAGTGCCAGTTTCTCCATTTGCTCACCCACACTTGCTATTTTCCTTTTCTTTGTTTTTTAATAAAATTCATTTTAATGGGTAGGAATTGGTATCTCATTGTGATTTTGAGTTGCATTTTCTAAGGAATATTGATGTTGAGCAGTTTTTCATACGCTGATTGGCCATTTGTATATCTTCTTTTTTGTCATCGTTTGAATTTTTTTTTTTTTTTTTTTTTTTTTTGAGACAGGGTCTTGCTCTGTTGCCGAGACTGGAGGGCAGTGGCACGATCCCAGCTCACTGCAGCCTCATTCCTCTGGTCCCAAGTGATCCTCCCACCTCAGTCTTCCTAGTAGCTGCGACTGCAGGCACATGCCTCCATGCCTGGCTAATATTCATATTTTTTGTAGAGATGGGGTTTCGCCATGTTACCTAGGCTGGTCTTGAACTCCTGAGCTCAAGTGATCCATCCACTTCAGCTTCACAAAGTGGTGGGATTACAGGCATGAGCCACTCCACCAAGCCTGCATTTCTTCTTTAGAGAAATGTTTATTCAAGTCCTTTTCTAATTTTGAATTGTTTATTGTTACTTTGTTGTTACTGTTGAGTTGTAGGAATTCTTTACATATTCTGGATATTAATCCCTTATTAGATATATGATTTGCAAATAGTTTCTCCAATTCTGTTGGTTATCATTTCACTCTCTTTATTGTGTGCTGTGCACAACAATTTTAACTTTTTTTTTCTTTTTTAAGACAGAGTCTCCCTCAGTCACCCAGGGTTGGAGTACAGTGCTGCAGTCTTGGCTCACTTCTGCAGCCTCCACGACTCCCAGACTCAAGCAATCCTCCTGCCTCAGCCTTCCAAGTAGCTGAGACTACAGACACACACAACCACGCTCAGCTAATTTTTTTTTGTATTGATCTCGCCACGTTGCCCAGGCTGGTCTCAAACTCCTGAGCTCAAGCAGTCTGCCTGCCTTGGCTTCCCAAAGTGCTGGGATTAAGGCGTGAGCCACCACGCCTGGCCAAAAGTTTTTAATTTTTATGAATTCCAGTTTATCAATTTTCTTCTTTTGTTGCCTCTACTTTTCAGTCCTTGCTAAATTCAGCATCATGAAGATCTTTCTCTTATGTTTTCTTCTAAGGGCATTACTGTTTTTAGCTCCTCTTCTTTAATCTATTTTGAGTTAATTTTTGTGTATAATATAAAAGAAAAGTCCAACTTCACTTTTGCGTGTAACTATCTAGTTTTCCCAGTAGCATTTGTTGACTGTCCTTTCCCCAATGACTGGTACCTTTTGTCAAAAATCAGTACATCATATTTGTGAGAGTTTATATCTGTTTTTTTTTTTTTTTTTTCTTTTTCTTTTCTTCAGGTTAGATGGGTAGTGCTGATGTCATAACAAGGTTTGAGAATGACACATCTCACATGTTTCTAAAACACCCAATTATCATTCTGGTGAACTACAGAAGATCTGTACTCTATTCTATTCCATTGGTTTATGTCAGTACCACATTGTTTTGCTTACTGTAGCTTTGTAACCTATATCACTGCCAGAAACTTCTGTAGTGTGGAGTACGACGTAAGACACCTCCCTGAAACTTTCCTCTGACTTACAAAGGCAGGAAGTTGTTTCATTTGTTTCACAAACCCAGTTGATAAATCATTAGGGAAAACCTAATGAAGCTTTTGCTACATGAAGATTTTCCTATCCTGTCACCATCATTCAGGGACATTTAAAAAAATTACATTATGTAGTTATCTTCTCTCACCAGAACTATGAAGTGCTGCTAGCCCACACCCCATTCTGAGACCAGGGAAGTTTTGGTTTTTTCTTTGGAGACTGGGGTTCTTGCTCTGTCTCCCAGGCTGGAGTGCAGAGGCACAATTTTGGCTCTCTGAAACCCCTGCCTCCCAGGTTCAAGTGATTTTTCCTTCACAGCTTCCAGAGTAGCTGGGACCACAGGCACGCGGAGCACGACCGGCTAATTTTTGTGTTTCTACTAGAGACAGGGTTTCACCATGTTGGCCAGACTGAGAAAATTATAGTTTAGAGACTATGTTCGTGTGGCTTTCTGGTTATTTAAGTCATATTCAGTGTTGTCTCTGGTCATGTTTTGCTTTACTTTCAAGATTCTTTCATTTCAGTGAGCCTTGGTCTTAGCATATTTGTATTCTAATGATTTGAAGTCACATTCTGGCACTCAGAACAATAGAGACAATTGTAATTTTTCATATCTTCACATGATATGTCATTATCGTTTTTGATCCTGAGTAGTTAAATTTCATGTTGATTGTGTTTTTAACAGTAAAGTATATTTACTTGTGAAATAATTTTCATTCTGAATTTAAGGATCAAGATTATAGGACCGGCCCAAGTGAGGAGAAACCCAGCAGGCTTATTCGATTAAGCGGGGTGCCTGAAAATGCCACAAAAGAAGAGGTAAGGCATGTGTTCTTTCCTGTTTCTCTATGTCAGTTAAAAATTTAAAAACCTTTTAGTTTGAAAAATTGTAGGTTCACAAGATGCAAAGAAATGCGCTGAGAAGGCTTGTGTATTTTTCTCCCATCCTCCCTCAATGTTAATATTTTGCATAACTATGGTATAGTATCTAAACCAGGAAATTGACTCTGTTATAATTCATAAAGTTTATTCAGATTTTGCCATTTATGCATGTACTCACTGAGGTGAGGTTAAAAATTATTATGACAAATGATTGCTCTCTTTAGACACAATCACATCCTTTAGAACATATTATTTCTGGAATGCATACATAAAGATGCAGTTTATTTACAATAGTAAAAACTAGAAACTGCCTAACTGTCCAATATCAAAGGATTGGCTGACTAAATTAGGGCCGAACTTACGACATTTCTACTCTGTGCCAGGCATTGTGTGATACTTATAAGCATTAGTTCATTTAATTATCATATATATAATCTGTTCACTCTAAATATTAAGCATTACTGTATGCCAGGCATTGTTCTAGATACTGGGTGATGTAGCAGTGTATATTATAAAGTCACTGCCTCTATGGATAAAGAAAAAGCAAACAAAAAACAGATTACATAATTTTCGTCAGTGAATAAGTGCTCTGAAGAAAACTAAAGTATAGGCTGGGCATGGTGGCTTACACCTGTAATCTTAGCACTTTGGGAGACTAAAGCAGGCGGATCACTTGAGGTCAGGAGTTTGAGACCAGCCTAGCCAACATGGTGAAACCTCGTCTCTATTAAAAATAGAAAAAAAATAAGCTGGGTGTGGTGGCATGTGCCTGTAATCCCAGCTACTCAGGATGCTGAGGCAGGAGAATTGCTTGAACCCAGGAGGCGGAGGTTTTAGTGAACCAAGATTGTACCACTGCACTCCAATCTGGGCAACAGAGCAAGACCTGGTCTCAAAAAAGAAAACTAAAGCTAAAGTACAGGCTTAGAGTGTCACTGGAATTGGGGCTGTTTTATTTTTATCATCATCTTTGTTTGTTTGTTTGTTTGAGATGGAATCTTGCTCTGTCACCTCGGCTGGAGTCTAGTGGCACGATCTCGGCTCAGTACAACCTCTGCCTCCCGAGTTCAAGCAATTATTCTGCCTCAGCCTCCCAAGTAGCTGGGATTATAGGCACACGCCACCACGCCTGGCTAATTTTTGTATTTTAGATAAAAACAGGGTTTCACCATATTGGTCAGGCTGGTCTCAAACTCCTGACCTCAGGTGATCCACCTCCCAAAGTGCTGTGATTCTAGACATGAGCCACTGCCCACAGCCCATTTTTAAATTTTGTTGAGGCAGAGTCTCACTTTGTTGCCCAGGCTGGAGCGCAGTGGTGCAGTCATGGCTCACCTCAGCCTCCTGAGTAGCTGGGACTACAGGCGTGCATGCTTATGGGGCTAATTTTTATATTGTGTAGTTAGGGAGGCATTACTGAGGAAGAGGCATTTGAGTCCAGGCCTGAATGCAGTGAGAGAACAGTTGAATATAGGGAAACAAACTGCCTGTGCTGAGGAAGTGCTGTGGCCCTGGACTGTAATGAACCCAGTACATCATTTTATGTTTAACACATGAGAAACTGGACACTAAAAGGTTACATAGCAAGTAAGCAGGAGAGCTTGGAATGTACACAATATGAGTACAGAGAGCTTGAGCCCTTTAAGGTTATGTTCTGCTTTTCTTATATACCTGAGAAGGTTATGTTCTTTTGCTTTTTTTATATACCTGAGGGAAAAAAAAAAAGAGACAGGATACTCCAGACTGGAGTGCATTGGCCCAATCAAGGCTCACTACAGCCTCAAACTCCTGGGCTCAAACCCTCCTCCCGAGTAACTGGGACTATAGGTGTCAGCCACCACTCTTGGTCAAAAAAAAATTTATTTATTTATTTATTTTTTTTTGAGGCTGAGTCTCACTCTGTCGCCCAGGCTTGGAGTGCAGTGGTGCGATCTCGGCTCACTGCAACCTCCACCTTCTGGGTTCAAGCAATTCTCCTGCCTCAGCCTCCTGAGTAGTTGGGACTACAGGCACGCACCACCACGCCCGGCTAATTTTGTATTTTTAGTAGAGATGGGGTTTCACCAAGTTAGCCCAGGATAGTCTTGATCTCCTGATCTCGTGATCCGCCCGCCTTAGCCTCCCAAAGTCTGGGATTACAGGCATGAGCCACTGTGTGCCCGGCCTTTTTTTTTTTTTTTTTTTTTTTTTTTTTTAATTTTTAAAAAATCTTTTAAAGGCAGCGTCTCGCTCTGTTGCCCAGGCTGGAGTATAGTGGCATGATCTCAGCTCACTGCAGCTCCAGCGTTCTACTTCCAAGTGATTCTCCTGCCTCAGCCTTCCAAGTAGCTGGGATTACAGGCATGTGCCACTATACGCAGCTAATTTTTTTTTTTGAGTTGGAGTTTTGCTCTTGTTGCCGAGGCTGGAGTGCAATGGCATGATCTAGGCTCGCCACAACCTCTGGCTTCCAGGTTCAAGTGATTCTTCTGCCTCAGCCTCCCGAGTAGCTGAGATTACTGTCATGCGCCACCATGCCCAGCTAATTTTGTATTTTTAGTAGAGACAGGGTTTCTCCACGTTGGTTAGGCAGGTCTCAAACTCTCGACCTCAGGTGATCCACCTGCCTTGGCCTCCCGAAGTGTTGAGATTACAGGCGTGAGCCACTGTACCCATCCTAATTTTTGTATTTTTAGTAGAAATGGGGTTTCTCCATGTTAGCCAGGCTGGTCTCAAACTCCTGACCTCAGGTGATCCACTTGCCTTGGCTTCCCAAAGTGCTGGGATTACAGGTGTGAGCCACTGTGCCTGGTCACCTGGGTAATTATTATTATTATTTTTGGAGATGGGGTCTCGCTCTGTTACCTAGGCTGTAGTGCAGTGGCGCGATCTTGCTCACTGAAGCCTTTGCCTCCCAGCAGTTCTCCCACCTCAGCTTCACAAGTAGCTGGGATTACAGGTGCACCACCACACCTGGCTAATTTTTGTATTTTTAGTAGAGATGGGGTTTCACCATATTGGGCAGGCTGGTCCTGAACTCCTGACCTCAGGTGATCCACCCTCCTTGGCCCCTCAAAGTGTTGGGAGTACAGGTGTGAGCTGCTGCACCTGGCCTCTCCCGGATAATTAAGAAAAAAAAAAAAAAAATTTTTTTTTAAGAGTAGGGTCTCACTATGTTGTCCAGGCTTATCTTAAACATGTGGCTTTAAGCGATCCTCCCACCTTGGCCTTCTGAAGTGCTGGAATTATAGGTATGAGCCACTGCATTCCGCCAATTTTTGAATAATTACGTTTTACTCATTCTTTTTTCCTTTTGTTGAGACGGAGTTTTGCTCTTGTTGCCCAGGCTGGAGTGCGCAATGGTGTGATCTCGGTTCACCACAACCTCCGCCTCCTGGGTTCAAGTGATTCTCCTGAGCCTTCTGAGTAGCTGGGATTACAGGCATGCGCCACCACGTCCGGCTAATTTTGTATTTTTAGTAGAGACAGGGTTTCTCCATGTTGGTCAGGCTGGTCTCAAACTCCTGACCTCAGGTGATCTGCCTGCCTTGGCCTCCCAAAGTGCTGGGATTACAGGCATGAGCCACTGTGCCCGGCCTCATTAAACATTTTTTGAATGCCTTAAGTGTTTATCGTTAACTTTCCTTTTACACAATAATCATGGCTTTAAATGATGTATGATGAAAACCTTTAGGGAAAAATGTAACATTCAGTGTTTGATTATGATTTGTATCATTAGTGTAAATGCCATATTTTTACAGATTCTTAACGCTTTTCGGACTCCTGATGGTATGCCTGTAAAGAACTTGCAGCTGAAGGAGTATAACACAGGTGAGTTTCTTGACTTGCATATGGCCTTGGGTTAGGAAGGGTCTTTGTTAGATCTCTGCATCATATGCTACTTAAAACTTGTTTTAAGAAACCACAATTAAAATTTCCAGAAGCCTCTGTTGATGCCTTCAAATAACAAGCAGCTTTAGTCTTAGCTGTGGTTCTTTGTGGATATTTGTCCACACACGGGCGATGAGGATGCATGTTCCAGTTCTTCTGAATGCCTGTGATATATAAAGTGAGTGTTGCAGCAATTGCCCTGAATATATTTTATGTAATTATTAAACTTGCTATTTATGTTCTTCATGGTGGTGGAATGTTTATGTTTGAGCCTAATAGGATTTAATAAGCTTGCTGTATGTAAAATTTTACATTCATAGCTTCAGAGTAAAACTTAGGACTTCCCAGAGAAATTGTCCAAATTAGTGGTTTCTTTAATTTTCTGTTTTGCTTTGAGAATGGAGTCCTGTAACAGCTATTTTGTTGAAACCCATGAATAGATGCAGAAGAGCTTTCTCTTTGACATCTGTTCTATGGTCTGAACTGTAGATTAAACTTTTGAGAATATGCTCCTAGTCATATTTTACAGTACCAATTTCAGTCATTTCCTTTAAATCTTACTATAGTAAAAGTGGGGAAAGGTGAAATGCCAACAACTCAAGGTTTTGGCCAATATTTTTAGAACTATATATAATAATAAGTGGTTTAAAAATAAAGATAATCTTTAGGTGACCTATTTTGCAGAATTTTAAATGGAAGAGAGTAGAGCATGAGTCTTCACAGAGTTTAGAATTTCAGTTAAAGAGATCTTCAAGTAAGAACATGTCATAGTTTTGAGGGCATAATTTTAGCAGTTTACCATGGAATAAAAATTTTGCATTCACTAGATAGCTTCTTCATATTGCTTCCGCAGAGGAAAATTATCCACAAAATAAATTTTGTGCTTGAAAGAATATGGTATTAAGTCCAGAAATAATTTGTTCTATAATTTGAGAGCAAACTCAGAAGTATTATTTCTCAGAGAGTTAATTATTTCTTTTGTTTTAAAAACATCAATCTTGAATTTGTGGAAACCTAAGAGTAGATATATTATTATTATTGTATATCTCACTTTTGTTGGTTATATTTATTTTTTGCATATGCCTCATACATGCTTTCTTTGGGAACTCAAGGTAGAATTTACAGGCTAGAGATGCTTTTTAACTCTCAAGATAGTAATGTCAGCTGTCTTGTTTCATGAACTGTGCTTTCATTAAGTATTGATATGTTTAGTAAAGGAGATGTCTTAATATTTAAATAGCAGCAGTTCAAACTCCAGTTTCTTTAGTATTCTTTGACTTTCTAATTGTCAAATTTGTCAGCACAGTAAAAATTATATTAACATATAGGGTCTAAAGAGGAAGTTCTGAAATGTGCTGATTGTAGTAGCTATTAGAATTGGCAGACTGAAGACACTGATACACCTGGGAAATCATTCAGGACAGTGCTTAAAAATAAAACTAAAAACACCTTTCGGCAAATACAATCTTTTCTTGGCATTCTATTAAGTTGTGTGTGTGTGTATGTGTTTTTTTTTTTTGTTGTTGTTGTTGTTTTTAGTGAAAGGATTGGATTACCTGTTATTACATCTCTATGTGACAAGTAGGATGAACTTTTGAAAATGTCAGTCAGATCATGTTACTCCCATGTCTAAAACCCTCTTAGTGCCTTCATCTTCACTTGGAAGAAATTCTCAACTTCTTGTTTCATCTTACAAACCCGTGCATGAGCTGATCCTTGGCTGTTTGATCTTATTCGGTACTGCTCTCCACCTGCTGTATTTTACTGTAACCACACTGAGCTTTTCTCTTGTCTTTGACCAATACAAACTTCTTTCTGTGTCAGAGTCTTTGCACTGGTCTTCCCTCTGATCTTTACTTGTCTTCTAGGGTTTAGTTCTTGACTTCAGTTTCACCTTTCTGAGTCCTTGTGTCACCTTCAAATCTAAAATCACCTGGTAGTTGTTTTCTATCACATCCTTGTTTGGATCTATCACTGATTGGATATTTCTATCACTGGATTTTTCAGTTGGATCTATCACTGATCTATCACTGGTCACTGATTGGATTGAATCTGTCACTGGTATTGGATGATATTTTTCTCAGTGGTTTTGTGTAACTTATTTCTCTCACTAGAGAGGAATGACAGCAGGAGCCTTATCTTGTTCCTTCTTGTTTCCACCAGTGCTTGACAGTCAGTAGGTCCCACATATGCATGGAATAGATTATTATTTATGATGTTTGTGAAGAGCAGCTCTGATTTCCCCTCAGGTGTGGAGCATTAAAGGGTAGTGGAGGTTTCACAGCAGCAGTGCAGCTTAGGGCTTATCTGAAGAATATGTCTTGGAACAATCAGATGTTCTGAGAACTATAACGTTTACCGTTAAAAGATCATATGTGGTAGCCAGGCACGATGTTGTACATCTGTAGTCCTAGCTACTTGGGAGTCTGAGATGGCAGAATTGCTTGAGCCCAGGAATTTGAGGTCAGCCTGGGCAACTTAGCAAGACCTTGTCTCCTTTAAAAAAAAAAAAGTCGTATGTGAATCTCAGTAGTAACAGTGACTTAAAAATTTTTTTATGGCTGGGCATGGTGGCTCACGCTTGTAATTCCAGCACTTTGGGAGGCCAAGGCGGGTGGGTCGTGAGGTCAAGCGATTGAGACCATACTGGCCAACATGGTGAAACCCCATCTCTACTAAACATACAAAAATTAGCTGGGTGTGGTGGCGCATGCCTATGGTCCCAGCTACTTGGCAGGCTGAGGCAGGAGAATTGCTTGAACCTAGGAGGCGGAGGTTGCAGTAAGCCGAGATCGCACCACTGCACTCCAGCCTGGCAACAGTGAGACTTCATCTCAAGAATAAATAAATAAATGAATAAATAAATAAATTTATTATTTTTTTTTATGAGAGACAGGGTCTTACTCTGTTGCCCAGGTTGGAGTGCATTTGTACGATCGTAGCTTACTGTAACCTCAAACCCTGTGCTCAAGTGAACCTTCTGTCTCAATCTTCAGAGTAGTTAGGACTACAGATGCGTGCCACCATGCCAGGCTAACTTTTTGTAGAGGTGCGGTCTTACTGTGTTGCCCAGGCTGGTCTCAAAATCCTGAGCTCAAGTGATTCTCCTGCCCCGTCATCCCAAAGTGCTGGGATTACAGGTGTGAACCACTATGCCCAGCCAAATGGGTGACTTTCATAGGTGAAAACTGGCAGTCAGTATTTTAGGCTGAGTGATCACCTGCAAGATGGATATTGCTCATAAAAGGGGAATTATGTAGCACAGTCCATCCTTTTTTTTTTTTGGAGACAGAGTCTCGCTTTGCCACTCAGGTGGAGTTCAGCGGCGTGATCTCAGCTCACTGCCACCTCTGCCTCCCAGGTTCAAGCAGTTCTCTGCCTCAGTCTCCTGAATAGCTGGGATTACAGGCCCCCACCACCACACCCAGCTAATTCTTGTATTTTTGTATTTTTTTTTTTTGAGACAGAGTCTTGCTCTGTTGCCAGGTGCTAGGGTGGAGTACAGTGGCACAGTCTCGGCTTACTGCAACCTCTGCCTCCTGGGTTCAAGCAATTCTCCTGCCTCAGCCTCCCAAGTAGCTGGGACTACAGGCGCACGCCATCATGCCCAGCTAATTTTTGTATTTTAGTAGAGACGGGGTTTCACCATGTTAGCCAGGATGGTCTTGATCTCTTGACCTCATGATCCGCCTGCCTCGGCCTCCCAAAGTGCAGGGATTACGGGCGTGAGCCACTGCGCCCGGCCCTGTCACAAGAGAGATTAATGCCTGTTCATTGACTCTAGTAATGTATTAGTGTAATTTTTGTCTTCACAGCAGTGCAGCTTAGGTCTTACCTGAAGAATATGTCTTGGAACAATCAGATGTTCTGAGAACTATAATGTTTACTGTTAAAAGATCATATGTGGTAGGAGGCATGATGTTGCACACCTGTAATCAGTTTCTTTGTTGTTCGTTTGAGATGGTGTCTTGCTCTGTTGCCTAGGCTGGAGTGCAGTGGCGCGATCTCGGCTCACTGCAACCCCTGGCCCCCACTGCCTGGCTCAAGCAGTTCTCCTGCCTCGGCCTCCCAAGTAGCTGGGATTACAGGCGGCTAATTTTTGTATTTTTAGTAGAGACAGGGTTTCACATGTTGGCCAGGCTGGTCTTGAACTCCTGACTTCGTGATCCACCGGCCTTGGCCTCCCAAAGTGCTGGGATTACTGGTGTGAGCCACCGTGCCTGGCCAGAGTCACAACTTTTATCTAGAACCTGTGAGGTTAAATGGGTTTATGAATTTTTCAAGTTATAGAAATGTAATTTAAATATATAGGAATTACATCTCCCAGGGGAATGTGTACTCAGACATAATATGCTGCAAAATTATTAATATTCTCACTAAGAGGAGTGAATAAAGACTAAAGCAACTCATAGTGTAGGCCAGTATTTGCCTTAAAATGACTTTGTTGAAGTGTACCAAAAACTTGACATTTATGGGATTTTGAAATTGTAGATAAGAGATTTTGGACCTACATATGTTCTATATATTTGAAGTTTTCACTTGCCGTTTACAAATATATTATAAACCCCATGAATTGTAAATTACCTTGAGTTATATGATTATTTCTGGAAAAAGTACCAGGAGTAAAATGTGTTTTGGTGACTCGACAAACTCTAGTATATACATAAAATGGAATACTCCTCAGCAGTAAAGAAGAAACTACTCGTGTACCTAACAACATGGATGAATCTCAATGGCAATATGCTGAATGAAAGAAACTAGACTCATAAGGCTATATACACTGCCATCAGGAGGAATGAAATGCTGATTTATGCTACAACGTAGATGAACCTTGAAAATATTATGAAAGAAGCCAGACCCAAAAGACCAAATATGGAACAATTTAATTTATATGAAATATCTAGAGTAGGCACATCCATAGAGATAGAAAGCAGATTGGTGGTTGTCAGGGACTAGAGGAATGGGGAATGAGTCTCTAATGGGTATTGGGCTTCAGTCCCTAATGGGTATGGGACTTCTTTTGGGATGATAAAAATGTTCTGGAACTAGGTAGTAGTGTTGGTTGCACAACATTGTGAATGTACTTAATGCTTCTGAATTTTATACTTTAAAATGGTGCATTTTATGTGATGTGTATTTGCTTACAATTTTTTTAAAAAGGCTACATACTGTATGTGTATGTGTGATGTCACTTATGTGACATTCTGAAAAAGGCAAAATTTTAGGAATTGGAAAGAGCAGTGGCCAGGGTATTGGGGGAGGCATTAACTGTAAAGTGGAAGCATGAGGGGATTTTTAGGTATAATGCAATTGTTCTGTAATCTTGATTGTGGTGGTAATGGTGTATCTGTATTAAATTTACTGAGTTGGTAACTATTGTGGTTATGTTTGAGAACATCTTTTTTTTTTTTTTCTTTAAGACAGAGTCCTGCTCTGTTACCAGACTGGAGTGCAGTGGTATGATCTTAGCTCACTGCAACCTCCGCCTCCCGGGTTCAAGCAGTTCTTTTGCCTCAGCCTCCTGAGTAGCTGGGACTACAGGTGTGTGCCACCTAGCTCAGCTAATCTTTGTATTTTTAGTAGAGATGGGGTTTCACCATGTTGGCCAGGATAGTCTTGATCTCTTGAACTCATGATCCGCCTGCCTCGGCCTCCCAAAGTGCTGGGATTACAGGCATGAGGCACTGTGCCCAGCGTTTTTTTTTTTTTGTTTTTTTTTTTTCCCTTAATGGAGTCTTGCTCTGTTGTCCAGGCTGGAGTGCAGTGGCATGATCTCAGCTCACTGTGGCCTCCACCTCCTGGGTTCAAGCAATTCTCCCTGCTTTATCCTCCCGAGTAGCTGGGATTATAGGCTCCTGCCCTCACTCCCAGCTAATTTTTGTATTTTTTCTTTTATTTGAGATGGAGTCTCTCTCTGTCACCCAGGGTGGACTGCAGTGGCATGATCTTAGCTTACTGCAACCTCCGCCTCCTGGGTTCAAGTGATTCTCCTGCCGCAGCCTCCCGAGTAGCTGGGACTACAGGCGTAGTGCCACCCAACCCAGCCAATTTTTGTATTTTTAGTAGAGACAGAGTGTCACCATATTGGCCAGGCTGGTCTCGAACTTCTGACCTTGTGATCCACCCACCTTTGCCTCCCAAAGTGTTGGGATTACAGGTATGAGCCACCGTCCCCAGCCTAATTTTTGTAGTTTTTAGTAGAGATGGGGTTATGCCATGTTGACCAGGCTGGTCTTGAACTCCTGACCTTAGGTGAGGAGTTGGCCTCCCAAAGTGCTGGGATTACAGGCGTGATGCACCATGCCTGGCTGAGAACATCTTTATTCTTAGAAAATACATCCTGAAGTTTTTAGAAGTAAAGGACTACGATGTATGCAGCTTTCTCTTATGGTTTAGAAAAATAAATTTTCTTTTTTTTTTTTTCCCCTAAACCATAAGAGAAAGGGGGAAGGGAGAAAGAGAGTAATAAGTAGATGGATCACAATGTTATATTAACCGTTGAATCTGGGGCTGGACGCGGTGGCTCGTGCCTGAAACTTTGGGAGGCCGAGGCAAGCAGATCGCCTGAGGTCAGGAGTTCGAGACCAGCCTGGCAAACATGGAGAAACTCTCTGTCTACTAAAAATAGAAAAATTAGCTGGATGTGGTGGCAGGCATCTATAATCCCAGCTACTCAGGAGACTGAGGCAGGAGAATCATTTGAACTCGGGAGGCGGAGATTGCAGTGAGCCAAGATCATGCCATTGCTCTCCAGCCTGGGTGACGGAGTGAGAATCTGTCACACACACACAAAAAAGGTGCATCTGTGTAAAGCCTATATGAATCTTTTTCCTCTATTGTGTTATTACTGCAATTTTTTTGTAACTTGGAAATTATTTCCAATAAAAAGTTGAAAAACTGACATAAAGCTGATATATTTTATTTTTAAATGATCAGCAGAAACCTTGTAAGCTGAAGACTGCAATGAACATCTTCTGTCAACAAGTAAACTATAGAGCAGTAGTTCTCAGAGTGGATCCTGGACCATCATCATCTCTTTACCACCTGGGAACTTGTTAGAAATTCAAATTCTTAAGCCCCATTCTAAACCTACTGAATCAGAAACTCTGGGGTGGGGCCCAGTAATCTTCGCTCTTAACAAGTCCTCCTGATAATTTTAATGTACCCTGAAGACCACTGGCAGTAGATTAACTGTTTGTTTAGATTTATTATTCTAGAACCTTTGCGCGTTTTAAAAGTGACTTAAGCAAGAGGACCTTCTGTAAGTAGACAAAGCTAATGCTTATGTGCTTTAGGAGCCAGTGCTGATCACATGCCTTGCCTACCTAGTATCCGTTCTCCTGCTCTGCATAGCAGGAGAAGGAGCTGTAGTAGTGTTGGTACCGTCTTACAACTTTAATTATGTGTAACTAAGGACATATACCTTAGTTGTTTTTTCTGTTTATATGTGATACATTTTCTCCAGAGATCTTGGAATGGTTGTAGATCTTCTCATTCATATGGTGTTTCTGTGACATACGAATGCAGGCAGAATTGCTTTTGATTTTTAGGTAGCTTTTCATACTACATAGTATATAAGCTTGCTGTGATATTTTTCCAAAAGGGATTTATATATTTAAGCAAAAAATGATACAACTTCTGGATTATGTTTCCTATTAAGTCTCAAACATAGAAAGTAATTATAGTAACTGAAGTGCTGCAGAATTATTTTAGTACTGGTTTATTAACTAATGTCACAAAGTTAGAGGATTGCTAAGGTGATGTTAGTAGGCTGGCAGTGTTCATGTGGTGAATGGACAGTTCTTATTCTTGGGAAGGAAATTTCTTCTTGGAAAGTGAGCATTTGCAGTGACTAGATCAGTCATTTGGTCTGCCGCCTGGCATTTTGGGTCTACTGAAAGTGACGTTGTAGCAAAGGCCCTGTACCTTCTGCATTTCTTTCTTTTTCTTTTTTTTTTTTTCTTTTTTTTTTTGGTACGGACAGGGTCTTGCATTGTTGCCAAGGCTGGCCTTGACCTTCTGTCAAGCAATCTTCCCACCTTAGCTTCCTGAGTAGCTGGGACTACAGGCACATGCCACCGTGAGACGGAGTTTCACTCTTGTTGCCTAGGCTGTAGTGCACTGGCACGGTCTTGATTCACTGCAGCCTCCGCCTCCCAGGTTCAAGTGATTCTCTTGCCTCAGCCTCCCAAGTAGCAGAGATTACAGGCGCCCGCCATCATGCCCAACAAATTTTTTGTATTTTTTCTTACTAGTGATGGGGTTTCATCATGTTGGCCAGGTTGGTCTCGAACTCCAGACCTCCGGTGATCCACCTGCCTTGACCTCCCAAAGTGCTGGGATTACAGGTGTGAGCTATCATGCCTGGCCTGGTTTCTTCTTTTTTTTTTTTTTTTTTTTTTTTTTTTTGAGACGGAGTTTCGCTCTTGATACCCAGGCTGGAGTGCAATGGCGCGATCTCGGCTCACCGCAATCTCCGCCTCCTGGGTTCAGGCAATTCTCCTGCCTCAGCCTCCTGAGTAGCTGGGATTACAGGCACGCGCCACCGTGCCCAGCTAATTTTTTGTATTAGTAGAGACGGGGTTTCACCATGTTGACCAGGATGGTCTCGATCTCTTGACCTCGTGATCCACCCGCCTCGGCCTCCCAAAGTGCTGGGATTACAGGCTTGAGCCACCGCGCCCGGCCTTTTTTTTTTTTTTTTTTTTTTAAATTTTTTTGAGGTGGAATCTCAGTCACCCAGGCTGGAGTGCAGTGGTGCAGTCTTAGCTCACTGCAACCTCTTCCTCCTGGATTCAAGCAATTCTCCTGCCTCAGCCTCCCTAGTAGCTGAGATTACAGGCACCCACCACCACACCCAGCTGATTTTTATATTTTTAGTAGAGACGGGTTTCACCATGTTGGCGAGCCTGGTCTCAGTCTCCTGACCTCAAGCAGTCCACTCACCTTGGCCTCCCAAAGTGCTGGAATTGTAGGGGTGAGGTACCGTGCCCTGCCTAAAATTTTTTTTTTTTTTTTTTGAGATTGGGTCTTACTACGTGGCTCAGGCTGGTCTTGCACTCCCAGGCTCAAGTAATCCTCCTGCCTTGGCCTCCCAAAGTGCTGAGATTACAGCCACTGAGCCCAGCTGCCCTGTACATTTCTTAAGGGTAACAGGCTCATATCTTTTCATTACTCATAATTGAAATATTTTGAGTCTTTACCTCCGTGTCGATAAAACAGAAATAACTTAAGAAGAAAATTTCAGAGAGAATCTTTCAATTTAGGAATAGAAATCCATTGTGAAATTGGAGATTTGACATTGATGATAGAAAACATGCATAGTAGCCAAGTGTGGCGATCTCTGCCTGAAGTCTTTAGCTACTCAAGAGTCCGAGACTTGAGCTCAGGAGTTTGTGACCAGCATGGGCAATATAGTGAAATTCTGTCCCAAGAAAGGGAAAAGAGAAGAGCACATAGCTTACGGTATCCCAAATGGAGAAGCTAAAGACAGAATAGCTTAACATCAATTTAGGAAAAAAATTATAATTGAAAAGTGCAAATACACATTTTGCATTGTTTTTGGCATTTATAGAAAAGACAGGTAAATACTTTTCGTGTTTTTTTTTTTTCTTTTTCTTCTTCTGAGATGGTCTCACTGTTACCAGGCTGGAGTGCAGTGGTGTGATCTTGGCTCGCTGCAACCTCCGACTGCCTGGTTCAAACTATTCTCCTTTGTGGCTGGGATTATAGGCATGTGCCACAATGCCTAGCTATTTTTTTTCTATTTTTAGTCCAGACAGAGTTTCACCATGTTGGCCAGGATGGTCTCAATCTCCTCACCTGTGATCCACCCGCCTTGGCTTCCCGAAGTGTTGGGATTACAGGCGTGAGCCATTGCACCTGGCCAACACTTTTGGTTTCTTAGGGAAAAGGTAACCATTGGCTGATTGGAAAATATCATGTTTACTTGTCACATCTCTAAAACAACAGAAGGTCTTGTTTTTAACCAGGAGTCTTATCAGTTTTGGTGCAACATTTGGGAAGGATGTGGCAGTTGAAACTTAAGGAAAGGTGGCTGAGCTTAAAAAATCAGAATGTCTAGGAAGCCAAGAGATGCTTTTAGGGCTGGGCTGGTCTTGTGAAGGCAGTGGGTGGATGCTTTGGCTGATCTAGGGAAGAATCTGTGATTCACTGGTGCAGGGATCAGGTTACCCTGGTGAGACAGGTCCTGGAACTAGGGTTAATTTGGTCATTTTCAGAATGACCTGGGGTTTGGCATATTTATTTTATTTTTAAAATTTCTCGCTGGGTGCAGTGGCTCATACCTGTAATCCCAGCACTTTGGAAGGCTGAGGCCAGCGCATCACTTGAGCTCAGGAGTTTGAGACCAGCCTGGGCAACATGGTGAAACTCCATCTTTCCAAAAAAAAAAAAAATTAGCTGGATGTGGTGGTGCACGCCTGTAGTCCCAGCTACTTGGGAGGCTAAAGCAGGAAGATCACTTGAGCCAGGGAGGTGAGGGTGGAGGTTCCAGTGAGTCAAGATCATGCCACTGCACTCCAGCATGGGCAACAGAGAGAGACCCTGTCTCAAAAAAATAAAATAGTGGATGTAAAATAAAATAGGGGTGGCTCAAACCTATAATCCCAATACTTTGGGAGGCCAAAGTGGGTGGATCGCTTGAGGCCAGGAGTTTGAGACCAGCCTGGTCAACATGGCGAAACCCCATCTCTATTAAAAATATAAAAATTAGCCAGGCTGGTGGTATACGCCTGTAATCCCAGCTACTTACTTGGGAGGCTTAGGCATGAGAATTGCTTGAACTTAGGAGGAGGAGGCTTCAATGAGCTGAGATCACACCACTGCACTCCAGGCTGGATGACAGAGTGAGACTCTGTCTCAAAATGAAATAAAATAAAATAAAACAATTTTCAAGGTAGAAGTCTTGTAGTCAGCCTTACTATTGTTGACAAGGACATGGTCCTGAGTACAGAAATCTCGGCAGTTGATAAAGACAGGAAGACAGAAACTTCTTACAAGAAGTTTCCAGATTTTGCATCTTCTGACATCTCAGCTAAATGACTCTGAGGAAGAGGATACCACTTACCAGTTTTGAGACACGGGAAGGTTATATTCTCTTCCTCAGAATCATTGAGCTGAGATGGAATTTGCCTCTCTCAGATTGGGGAAGGTGTTTGAACTCTGCTCACAGCCCTCTGTCAGTTACACTGCCTTGCTGAGTTCCCTCACCCTTCCTTAGATAGAATTACTGTTGGCTTCTGTAGTCCTCACTTTCCTCTTTTGCCAAATGTTCAGGTAGCTTTGGCTGAATCTTCCAGGTTTGATAAAGCTGTATGGGCTTCCTGTGCCTTTTGGTAGTTAGGAGTCACTGAAGTTGGGGTACTTCTGCTAGAGTGACAAGAAGAAAAGGGTCGTAACTCAGCCTGTATAGTTCAGGGGGCTTTTTGACTCTTAGCTACACTCCAGGTAGGGGATATTTATTTATTTCGAGACGAGTCTTGCTCTTTCGCCAGGCTGGAGTGCAGTGCCGCAATCTTGGCTCACTGCAGCCTCTGCCTCCCGAGTTCAAGTGATTCTCCTGCCTCAGCCTCCAGGATAGCTGGGACTACAGGCACGTGCCACAACGCCCAGCTAATTTTTGTATTTTTAGTGGAGACGAAGTTTCACCATGTTGGGGAGGCTGGTCTCGGTCTCCTGACCTCATGATCTGTCCTCCTAGGCCTCCCAAAATGCTGGGATTACAGGCGTGAGCCATGGCACCCAGCCAGGAATTTATTTATATAATTACCTTAAATGAGTACCAGGTAGAGGCTAGAGGCCATCAAAACTATTTACAGGCTTTTAAAATACATTGACAGTGGCTTCTTCCTTTAACCCTGTGCTTGCAACAGAACATCTGGTGAGACTATGCTGCTCACCGTTTCTAGGTTACGTTCTCTACCCTTGCAATGTAAATTAATTTTTACCTGGTTTCTTGTTTCTTGCATGGGTTATCTCTTAGGTCTTCTGTCTGACTTAGGACTAGGCAGTGGTGACGGTTGCACTACTTCGGCAATATACCACTGAATTGTATTATGTACTCATTCTTTTAAGAGTAAGTTTTATAGTACTCTTATCACCCAGGATGGAGTGTGGTAGCATGGTCTTGGTTCACTGGCAACCTCCACCTCTCTGGTACATGTGATTCTTCTGTCTCAGCCTCCTGAGTTGCTTGGATTACAGGTGTCCACCACTACACCTACCTAACTTTTGTATTTTTTTTTTTTTGGTAAACACAGGGTTTCACCATGTTAGCCAGGCTGATTTTGAACTCCTGACCTCAAGTGATCTGTCTGCCTCAGACTCCCAAAGTGCTGGAATTATAGGTGTGAGCCATTGCATCCAGCCCATTTTTAAAAATTATACTATGCTCTGTAACCGTGAAGAAGTTAGGAGTTATTCTTTAGTATTACCTGCCTTTCTTTTTGTCTTTTTCTTTCTTTTTGTGAGAAAAGGTTTTGCTCTGTTGCCCCGGATGGAGTGCATTGGCATGCTCACGGCTCACTGCCTTGTCAACCTCCCGGGCTCAAGCTATTCTCCTACCTCAGCCTCCCTAGTAGCTGGGACTATAGACATGCACCACCATGCCTAGCTGATTTTTTTGTATTTTTTGTAGAGGCAGGGTTTTGCCATGTTGCCCAGGCTGGTCTCAAACTCCTGAGCTCAAGTGATTCACCTGCCTCAGCCTTCCAAAATGCTGGGATTACAGGTACGAATCTTACTTTTTTTTTTTTTTTTTTTTTGAGACAATGTCTCACTTTGTCATCCAGGCTGAAGTGCAGGGGTGCAATCTCAGCTCACTGCAACAGAGGTTGAATCCTCCTGGATTCAAGTGATTCTCCTGCCTCAGCCTCCCAAGAAGCTGAGATTACAGGCGCCCATCACAATGCCCAGCTAATTTTTGTATTATTTATTTATTTATTTTGAGATGGAGCTTTGCTCTTGTTGCCCAGGCTGGAATGCAGTGGCGCAGTTTCAACTTAACCTCAACCTCCACCTCTCAGGTAAAGCGATTCTCCTGCCTCAGCCTCCCAAGTAGCTGGGATTACAGGCATGGGCCACCACACCCGGGTAATTTTGTGTTTTTAATAGAGACGGGGTTTCTCCATGTTGATCAGGCTGGTCTCAAACTCCTGACCTCAGGTGGTCTGCCCACCTTGGCCTCCCAAAGTGCTGGGATTATGGGCATGAATGAGCCTTATTTTTGGAGACAGGGACTCACTCTGTTGCCTAGGCTGGAGTACAGTGATGTGATTATGGCTCACTGCAGCCTTGAACTCCTGGGCATGGCGCAAGTGATCTTCCTGCTTCAGCTTCATGAGTAGCTAGGACTATAGGCATGTGCCACCATACCAGCCAGTTTTTAAAATTTTTATTGAGAAGTTGCCTTGCTGTGTTGCCCAGGCTGGTCTCAAATTCCTGGCCTCAAGTGATTCACCCACCTTGGCCTCCCAACAGTGTGGGGATTACAGGTGTGAGCCACTATCCCT
Source organism: Aotus nancymaae (assembly GCF_030222135.1). Lineage (NCBI taxonomy): Eukaryota > Metazoa > Chordata > Mammalia > Primates > Aotidae > Aotus > Aotus nancymaae. Next base: position 47,725 of record NW_026989330.1, read on the forward strand.
GGCCTGCCATTCTGATTAGTTTATGCCTGTCCTGTTGAAACTGTTGGGTAGTGTTATTATTTGTTAATTGATTCTTTCATCCAACTAATATCTGAGTGGCATTAAGATGCTGGGATATGCTGGTAAATGTAATGTAATCTTTGACCCTAAGGAGCTTCGGTTTTTGTGGAAAATGGGTATCTGGGAGTATTCCTCTTCTACTCGGCTATGGTATTTTACCCTGCCTCAGCCTCCTAAAGTGCTGGGATTACAGGCATGAGCCACTATGCCTGGCCTACAATGCATATTTTTTAAAAATAATATTTTCCACCTTGTAATGTAGTTAAGAGTTTGTAGATTTCCTTTTTTTTTTTTTTTTTTTAAACAGTCTTGCTCTGTTGCCAGGCTGGAGTGCAGTGGTGCGATCTCAGCTCCCTGCAGCCTCCATCTCCTGTGTTCAAATGATTCTTCCGCCTCATCCTCCTTAGCAGCTGGGATTACAGGCACCCACCACTATGCGCAGCTAATTTTACTATTTTTCGTACAGACGGGATTTTGCCATCCATGTTGACCAGGTGGTCTCAAACTCCTGACCTCAGGTGATCCACCCTTCAACTCCAAAGTATGAGTTAACATATATATGCAAACTCTAGAAATAAAGTATTAAGTCAAACCTCCCAAGAAATTTCCCCCAAAAAGGTGCTAACAGATGTTATTTTATTTTATTTATTTATTTTGATACAGAGTTTATCCCTCTGTTACCCAGGCTAGAGTGGTGTAGCGGCGTCATCTCGATTCACTGTAGCCTCACCTCCCAGATTCAAGCAATTCTTCTGCCTCAGTCTCCTGAGTAGCTGGGATTACAGGTCCCCACCACCGTGCCTGGCTGATTTTTGTATTTTTAGTAGAGAAAGAGTTTCACCATGTTGGCCAGGCTGGGCTTGAACTCCTGACCTCAAGTGATCTGCCCTCCTTGGCCTTCCAAAATTCTGGGATTACATGTGTGAGCCACCGTGCCCAGCCTTTAATTTTAATTTCTAAAACTATGCAGTAGTATTACATTCAGGGAACAGCATAGAATTTTCTTTTCCTTCATTTGTATTATTATTAAATACAGTCATGCATTGTGTAATGACAGGAATACATTTTGAGAAACGGATCATCAAGTGATTTTGTCATTGTGTAACATCGTAGGGTATACTTACACAAACTAGATGTTACAGCCTTCTATACAGTTAGGCTATATTGTATGGCCTGTTACTTCTAGGCCACAAAACTGTATAGTGTGTTACTGTATTGAATAATTGTGACAATTGCCATAGGCAATTGTGACACAACGGTGTTTGCATATTTAAATATAGAAAAGGTAATGCATCGTGCCACCAAATACAATAGCTGTGATGTCACTGGGTGATAGAAATTTTTCAGTGCCATTATAATCTTATGGAACCATTGTTTTATATGCATGCATTTTGCTGTTGATCAAAACGTAGTTAAGCGGTACATGCTCACTTTGGTCTGGGTGCTGTGGCTCACGCCTATAATCCCAGCACTTTGGGAGGCCAAAGCGGGCAGATTGCCTGAGGTCAGGAGTTCAAGACCAGCCTGGCTAACATGGTGAAACCCTGTCTCTACTAAAAATACAAAAATTAGCGGGGCATGGTGACATGCGCCTGTAATCCCAGCTACTCGGGAGGGTGAAGCAGAAGAATCACTTGAACTCAGGAGGCAGAGGTTGCAGTCAGCTGAGATCGCGCCACTGCACTCTAGCCTGGGCAACAAGAGTGAAACTTCAACTCAAAAAAAAAAAAAAATACTCACTTTGTTTATCAGACAATGAATATGTTTGACAGATATACATACGTATTTATCAAATGAACCCTTTTTAGGGGGGAAACCTTAATTAAGGGTAGGCTGGTATTTTTAAATGTCTGCCTGAAGGACAAGTGCTATAAGGAAATTTCAGTGGTATTTGCAGTTGACGTTGGCATAAAGTAGGGGGATAAACAGACCCCAGGTGAATTGATAGATGGGTGTCTGAACATGTTCAAGAATGATGTCTTGAATAATGTTTGCCTCCTGAGTTATGTAGGCAAAGCGATGATAAAAGATGTTCCTCCCTCTTGATGCCAGCTAATTCTGATACTAACTACCTGGAGTTAGCCTCAGACTCCACAGGTTGAAGGGTTTGGTCACATAAGACTGTTCTTCAGACACCAGTTGCAGTGATCAGTTATTCGGTCCCAAGGTTACCTACACTTCTGTTTGATTTGACTATAAAATTGGAGGTTCCCACAGTCTACCCCTTTAGATTTGATAACTTTCTAGTATGGCTGCAGAAAACTCAGGGAAACACTTAGCTTATGTTTATCAGTTTTTTATTAAGTATACAATTAGCCAGATGAGGAGATAGGTAGGGCAAAGTCCAGAAGGGTCCTGAGTGTTGAGTGTAGGATTCTCTGTCCTGTGGAGTATGCCACCCTCCCAGCATGTAGATGTGTTCATCAATCAGGAAGCTCTGTGAGCCCTTTTCTGTAGTTGTTTTTATGGAGGTGTCATTATGTAGGCATGATTGATTAAGTTATTGGCAATGGGTTATTAGCTCAATCCCGTCTCCCCTCCCCGGAAGTTGGTGGGTGGTACTAAAAGTTCTGAGCTTCTGGTCAAGGCTTTGTCTTTCTAGGTAGCCCTCATCCTGACACTATCTAGGGGCGTTCCAAGAGTTGTCTTATTAGAACAAAAGACACTCTTATCACCCTAATCACTCAGGAATTTCCAAGGGTTTTAGGAGCTGTATGCCAGGAACCTGGGACAGATCAAGTATCTTTCTATGATACCACAGATGGGGACCCCAAAGCAAGCTCTGGCTGGTATCTAGTGCCTTTAGTTGGCCACTGGATATCTGTTACAGGGCATAAGTGGCCCAGTGGGGTTGCTGTTTAACTCGTCTCTGCAGTATTAATCTCATGTACCTTGGCTCATGGCCTGGTCATTTCAGGTCTCACCTAATGCCAGTTGTCTAATCCTTCTCTGAATGCAAGTTCACTTCTGGAATAGGTGAATGGCTAGGCCACTATGATTTGCTGTCATCCTGAGCTAAGTTCCAGCTCAGAAACCAGCTTTGCGGAATCATCCCAGAGCCTTTATTTTACTTTGTTTCTTTATTTTTTTGAGACAGTCTTGCTCTGTAGCCCAGGCTAGAGTGCAGTGGTAAAGTCATGGCTTACACCAGCTTCAACCTCCCAGGCTCAGGCGATCCTCCTGCTTCAGCCTCCCAAGTAGCTGGGATTACAGGTGTGCACCATGACACCTGACTGATTCAAAACCTTTTGTAGAGATGGGGTTCCACTCTGTTGCCCAGGCTGGTCTCAAACTCCTGGGTTTAAGTGATCCTCTTGCCTCAGCCTCCCAAAATGTTGGGATTATAGGTATGAGCCACTGAACTTGGTCCCAGAGCCTTTTAGAACAGTGTTGAGTTACCCTTTGTTTGCAGGGGAAAAAAATGTTTATGGGCCATATTTTTCTTCCTAACAAAACAAAAATAGCCATGTGACCTATGTAGGAAGCAGATACATTGTCAGTATACACTAAAAGTCAGGAAATTCATGCTGCCTTTCAGCTGCTGAAGTACTCAGACATATTTGAGAATGGGTAATGCAGAGACAGCTGTCTGATCTTTGGTCTCCAATAATGCTTATTTCATTGCATCTCTGAAACCACCCTGCCAAGGAGTTAACCATCCTTGCTACTTTGCATATGGGATACCACAGGCCCAGAGAGATGTAGCTTGACTGAGATCACATGGTGAGTTAGTTGTAGCTTCTGCAAATGTACAGAACTCTAGAAGCTACTTTTCTTGTGTGTGGTTCCAGTGATGATGGTCATTATAAGTGATGTACCTGGTATTATGCTAGGTTTAGGGATACAGAAGTGAGAAGAAGATCCCAGTCCCTCATCTGGGACCTCTGTTTTTTTGGTGTCACCTCTCTGCATAGTCAGTTTACTAAAGTATTAATGCTACTGTTCTGGTTGATCCTTCTCTCATGCCTGTACCATCTTTTCTGCCAGATTGAAGTGTTCTTGCTTGGAAAGCAGATTTGCAAAGGTACTCTTTTTCCTGATGGTTGCTCTGCAGATTGGGTCTTTTTGTTTGTTTGTTTTTGAGACAGAATCTTGTTCTGTCACCTAGGCTGGAGTGCAGTGGTGCAATCTCGGCTCACTGCAACCTCTCCTTCCCGGGTTCGAGTGATTCTCCTGTCTCAGCCTCCCGAGTAGCTGGAAATACAAGTGTGAGCTACCATGCCCGGCTAATTTTTATTTTTATTTTTTTTAGACAGAGTCTCGCTCTGTCACCCAGGCTGGGATTATAGGCATAAGCCACCATGCCTGACCTTTTTTTTCATCTTTTTAGTAGAGACAGGCGTTTAGTAGACACCGTGTTAGCCAGGTTGGTCTTGATCTCCTGACCTCAGGTGATCTACCCGCCTCAGCCTCCCAAAGTGCTGGGATTATCGGTATGAACCACTGCACCTGGCTGTTTGGTTTTTTTTAAGTGAACAAAAGTTGAATGAGCTGACTGGCTCTTTAAATAATAATTACTCCCCCTTTTGACTTATGTAGCATCTTGGGGTGATCTATGACTATTTGTACTTGTCATGACTTCCATTAGATTAAACTCTGGGGGCAAATACATTGCTCTCCATTGTGCTCATATGACACCATTACTGCCAGTGGAATTGAAGTAAATTGAGTAAGGGCAAGTGTTTCCTAACGTTATTCCAGGCCCAAAGAACCATCATCAAGATGGAGTGGCCCTGGGATTAATTTTGGACTTGAAAAAAAATGAAAACCAAACTAATTTTTTTATTTAACCAGTTGGCACAGATACAGAATAAAATAAGATAGACCCATGTATAGTTTTTAAAAATTTAGGTCAAGTGGCTCATGCCTTTAATCCCAGCACTTTGGGAGGCTGAAGCATGTGGATCACCTGAGGTCAGGAGTTCAAGACCACCCTGGCCATCATGGTGCAAAACCCTATCTCTACTAAGAGTACAAAAATTAGCTGGGCATGGTGACACATGCCTGTAATCCTGGCTACTCAGGAGGCTGAGGCAGGAGAATTGCTTGAATCCTGGAAGTGGAGATACAGTGAGCTGAGATGATGCCACTGCACTCCGTCCTGGGCGACAGAGTGAGACTCTGTCTCAAAAGAAAAAAAAAAAAAAAAAGAAAAATTTAAGAAATAATCATCAGTGTGTATCTTCCTTTTTTCATTATTATTATTATTTTTCTTTAAACCAGCAACCCTTATATGTATAGCTGAAGGGGAAATAATTGAAAGTGTTTATAAGATTTCAAGGTGATGGACTGGGCACGGTGGCCTACTCGGGAGCCTGAGGCAGGAGAGTCACTTGAACCCGGGAAGCAGACAGTGAGCTGAGATCGTGCCATTGCACTCTAGTGTGGGCTACAAGGGCAGAACTCTGTTAAAAAAAAAAAAAAAAAAAAAAAAAAAAAGATTTGAAGGTGATGGATTTCATGTGGACCAGTTTTATCCTTCCCTCATGGTAATTTGACATATAAATCAGATATTTTCCTAATTTTCATAATGAGAGTGGGGTTTTTTGTTGTTTGTTTTGAGATAGGGTCTCACCCTGTTGCCCAGGCTGGAGTGCATTAGGGCAGCCATGGCTCAGTGTAGCCTTGGCTTCTCAGGCTCAAGTGAGCCTCCCACCTCACCCTCTCAAGTAGCTGGGACTGTAGGTATGTGCTACCACACCCGGCTAATTTTTTCTATCTTTTTGTAGAGACAAGGTCTCATTATGTTTCCCAGGCTGGGACTCCTGAGCTGAAGTAATCCCACCTTGGCCTCCTAAAGTGTTGGAATTACAGACATGAGCCACCACACCTGGGCTCAGATGAGATTTTAACAGAGCAAAATACCTATTGGAAATCTTGCACACAAGGCCTCCTTTATTCTGTTACTCCCATTGACAAGAATTCAGACACCTGGATCAATTCTGTTTTGATTTTGCTAAAGATATTTTACTTTTCTAAAAACCTGTATCGTCAGTGAAATGGAATTAGGAAAACAGGACCCATAGACAACCTCTTGAATCTGTCAATTTTTCATGGTGCCTTTTATAGTCATAATGCTTTGTTCTACAAAAATAATACTCTTTGTTTAGAGAAAAAAGGCCGTGTTGTGTCCCTTCATCTCCCTGCTACTTATGTTATTTTGTTTTATTTTATTTTATTTTATTTTGGGACGGAGTCTCACTCTCGCCAGACTGGAGTGCAGTGGCGCGATCTCGATTCACTGCAACCCCTGTCTCCCGGGTTCAAGCAATTCTCTTGCCTCAGCCTCGCGAGTAGCTGAGATTACAGGTGTGTGCCACCACGCCCAGCTCTTTTTTGTATTTTTAGTAGAGATGGGGTTTCACCATGTTGGCCGGGATGGTCTTGATCTCTTGACCTCGTGATCCGCCTGTCTCGGCCACCCAAAGTGCTGGGATTACAGGCCGGAGCCACTGAGCCTAGCCCGCTACTTATGTTCTTTAAAATCCTGATTCCTCCTTTTCCTTTCTGGATGTGTATTCTGGGCTTTTTCAATGTCAACCAGTACTCTATTGATGGGAAATTCAACTGGACTTGGGTATGTTAATTGGGTTTTCCTAGAACATCTCGTTTGCCTAAACAAATATTCCTTATAATTATTATGAAAATTGGACCTGTTATAGACTAATAATTGACTTAAACCATACAGGGTTATGTTTGTCAGCATCTTGTGAGTCAGCTTTTCCAGAGGCAGAGACTGAAGAGTTAGTTCTGAGATTGAATATTATTTTTCAGGGTTTTGTTTCGTGTACCTTATTCTCCTATAACCACCTGGTTGGCATTTATCACAGATACAGTTTTGGGAAACAGACAACCACATGGTTAATGAAGGTAGAGAAGATGTGAAATTTTGTTGTTACCTTTATAGGTTTTTCTTCCCTTGCCCTGTTCTCATTCTTCTCATGTGCCAAAAAAGAAAAAAAGTATAAGGAGGCCCGGCATGGTGGCTCACGCCTGTAATCCCAGCACTTTGGGAGGCTGAAGTGGGCGGATCACCTGAGCTCGGGGGTTCAAGACCAGCCTGGCCAACATGGCAAAACTCCGTCTTTACTAAAAATACAAAAATTAGCTGGGCGTGATAGTCCCAGCTACTCAGGAGGCTGAGGCAGAAGAATCGCTTGAACCTGGGAGGCGGAGGTTGCAGTGATCCAAGATTGCGCGCCATTGCACTCAAGCCTGGGCAACAGAGAGAGACGACGTCTCAAAAAAAAAAAAAAAAAAAGTATAAGGGGAATTCATATTTCTATGAGATCTGTAAATTTAGATTAGAAAATCTAGTTAGCTATCCTTTTAAAAGTCATATAAATAAGCACAAAGACCCACCAGACTTCTTCCCAGCAAGTGACAGTGGAGGAAAAAGGTAATAAAATAGACTTTTGATACTCTGATTGATAAAAGTAAATCTGTTGATGAGAAGGTTAATACTGAGTTTACTATCTTAATGATTCCATATGGTTCCTAGCAATTCTGATCTCAAGGGGGTTGGTTGTTTTTAGAATGTTTAGGTCTCTGGGTAGAATATCTTCTGTGCCTTTTCTGTGAATTGTAAATTTACATTTGGAAAATAAAAAAAAAAAATCCCTGATTATCCCACTATAGCAATACAACGACTGTAATCATTTTGACATACAGTTGTGTTGCATTATATGCATTTTCTGGGTTTTGTATGTCCACCTGTGCTTGTTTGAACTCTTTCCCCCACCCCCCGACTTCCCACACCCTGTTTTCTCACTCCTGGAGTGAGCATGGGCAGTGGGGATGAGACTCGCCTGTGGCTTCAGTTTGTCTCCTTTTCTAAGTTTCTCTGAGTGAGCATTCACTGTGCTGGCTGTGATTCTGTTATTTAAAGCAATATATTTTCATACCTTATGGCCCTTAAATGCAAGCCAACCTCTTCCTCTGGTGTCAACCAAAGGAAAACTGATCTGTTGCAGCGCTGGAGGAATTGCCTCTAACCCCTGAGTTAGATGCAGTTTCACTGAATTCCAGTCCTTTTTTCTATATACATTTTACATAATTATCCATAAGGGTACATTCATTTTTAAGGCTCTTAAAATATACTATATCAAGTGTCTTTTCATATTGCTATGCAACTTTTATAGCCCTCATTTACAGGATTAGTTTTTGTCTTTTCAGAAGAATTTTGGGAGCCAGTATAATCAGCTCCTGAGAATGTTTTCTAATTTGCATACTCAGGTCTACTCTCAATTGTTCTGCCATATTATTTATTTATTTATTTTTTGGATAGAATAAACACCTTTATTACATAGGTGAAGAAAAGAAAACAAGGATTTATTTGCCTTTCTGGGCCTTGATTTTCCTAAGATAGAACTCCAACTCTTTGCCCTCTAGCACATAGCCATCTGCTCAGCCACACTGTCCCGGCCTTGAAGCGATGCATGCAAGCAGCTTGCCCTGTTGGAACTGCTCCTCCAGGAGACTGCTGATTTTGGCATTCTTTTTCCTTTCGTCGTATTTCTTCTGAATTTTTTTAGATCGTTTTTTGTTTAAAATCTCTTCTTCCTCAGGAGTCAGCTTGGCTCCCTTCTTGCGGTCCAGGGGCAGTGCATAGTGGGACTCGTACCACTGTCGGTATGGTGTGCTGTCGATGAGCACGATGCAGTTCTTCACCAGGGTCTTGGTATGGACCAGCTCGTTACTAGACGCGTTATAGACAACATCAATGATCCTGGTTTTTCGAGTACAACACTCTGAGCCCCAGGAGAAATTCCCCACGTCCAGCCTCAGGGCACGGTATTTCTTGTTACCACCCGGCACACGGACTGTGTGGATGCGGCGGGGGCCAATCTTGGTGTTGGCAGCCGGGCGCCCCAACTCATACTTCCGCTTCCTGTGGTAGGGCTTTCTCTTTCCCCCGGTCTTGCGGTGCTTGTGCCAGTTGTCCCGAGAGATGCCCATCGCTCGGCGCTGGCTGGAAAGAGCCTGCCATAGTTATTTTAAAATAGAAGCAACTGTTATGCTGCTAAGTTGAGTATTTCTTAACTAGGCTTAATTTTTTTAACAGGGGCGTAGATGTATGTGTTCAGGCATATGGGACCCTTTCTGTAACGAGGCTCTGTAGAGTCTAGAATTAAGATTATTTAAATTGGTCTATGATCTTACTGAAGAGTGAGAGGCTAGAGTGTAGTGGTTAAAAACATCGACCTGAATCTGGACTGCCTGCATTTAAAGCTCAGTATTGGTACTTATTTGGTTACTTTGATCAATTTACCTATCCTTCTTTGCCTTATTCCCCATGGCTAAAATCAGGTTAATAATATTTACCTCATAAGATAGTATTGTGAATATTAAATCAGTACATTCAGAATAAAATCTTTTGTTGTTGTGGTTGTTGTTGAAGCTGAGTCTCGCTCTGTTGCCCAGGCTGGGGTGCAGTGGTGCCATCTTGGCTCACTGTAACCTCCTGCCTCCCAGGTTCAAGCAATTCTCCTGCCTCAGCCTCCCGAGTAGCTGGGACTACAGGTGTGTGCCACTACACCTGGCTAATTTTTGTATTTTTTTTAGTAGAGACGGCATTTCACCATGTTAGCCAGTGCTGGGATTATAGGCGTGAGCCACTGCGCCTGGCTAGAATAAGATTTCATTGTCTATTTTGGTGATTGCTGAAAATCCTTATGATACAACCATGAGTCTTGAGCACACAAAATGCCTTTTTTTTTTTAAGTTTTAGACAGTGTAGTTAAACGTTAAATTTCTGTTCTTGTTTGATAGCTAAAGTTTCAGTCGGAATAAATTTAGTGTTGGGCTTATGAATATAATAATGAATCTGAAGTATGTTGTCAACATATAGTATTGCAGGATTGATGTCTAGAAATGCTGTATTAGATGCTCATACTGTCTTCTGTATCTTTTCCTTCCCAGTGTCTACTTGACCTTTAGCAAAGTATGACCGTTGTCATGAATCTTTTCTCTCTCTGTCCACAGATTCTGTGTGCTCCTCTGGGCCACAGTGGTTACTTCTTTAAGCATGGAAAGGAAACTTAGGGCTTTGCCAGTTTTGGTATTAGTTCCCCATGTTTTTCATCCGGGCAGCTGTGGAGAGGGTTGCTTTCTGCGTCCCTGGGTGCTCCATTGATATGTTCTGTAGAGGTAATCAACACACTCGAGAGTACACCTGCTTGGTGTATGCATTTGTTTTTAGATCACATTGAAAATGAAAAGCAGAGTTACAAAGCAAAATTACAATAATGCTAATTTTTACAATAATGCTAATTTTTACAATAATGCTAATTGCTCCTGTGTTTGCCTTTACCAGAGATTGATTGATTGATTGATTGATTTCTTTCTTTCTTTTCTTTCTTTCCTTATTTTTGGAGGGGGGAGGTGGGGGAGAAGGAGTCTTTGTTGCCAGTCTAGAGTACAGTGGCTCGATCTCAGCTCATTGCAGCCTCCGCCTCCTAGGTTCAAGTGATGCTCCTGCCTCAGGCTTCCAAGTAGCTGGGACTGTAGTTGGTAATGTATAGCGGTATAAGAGCCTCTATCAGCTTTTGTTTATCTGAGAATGTCTTTATTTTTTTCCTTAATTTTTAAAGGACGGTTTTCTCAGATACAGAATTCTCGGTTGTCAGTTTATGTTTAGGTCGTTTTTTTGTTTTTTTTTTTGAGATGAAGTCTCGCTCTGTTGTCCAGTCTGCAGTGCAGTGGCATGATCTCGGCTCACCCCAACCTTCACCTCCTGGGTTCTAGTGGTTCTCCTGCCTCAGCCTCCTAAGTTAGCTGGGCCTATAGGTGCCTGCCACCATGCCCAGCTAATTTTTTGTATTTTTAGTATGACTAGGCTGGTTTTGAGCTCGTGACCTCAAGTGATCCACCCACCTTGGCCTACCAAAGTGCAAGGATTACAGGCGTGAGCCACTGTGCCCAGCCTAGGTCTTGTATGATCATACATTTTGCCTTGGCATTTATGGCTTTCTAAATTTCTCAACATACGTGTTACTTTGGAATGTCCTAATTTGCCAGAGTTTCACCTCAACTTCTCTGCCTTTTTTTTTTTTTTTGAGACGGAGTTTCGCTCTTGTTACTCAGGCTGGAGTGCAATGGCGCGATCTTGGCTCACCGCAACCTCCGCCTCCTGGGTTCAGGCAATTCTCCTGCCTCAGCCTCCTGAGTAGCTGGGATTACAGGCACGCGCCACCATGCCCAGCTAACTTTTTTTTTGTATTTTTAGTGGAGACGGGGTTTCACCATGTTGACCAGGATGGTCTCGATCTCTTGACCTCGTGATCCAATTGCCTCGGCCTCCCAAAGTGCTGGGATTACAGGCGTGAGTCATGGCGCCCGGGCTTTTTTTTTTTTAAAGAGACAGGATTTCACCGTTTTGTTAAGGCTGGTCTCGAACTCCTGACCTCACATGATCCACCTGCCTAGGCCTCCCAAAGTGCTGGGATTACAGGTGTGAGCCACCGCGCCTGGTTCTTGGGCATCTATCTGTAATCTCTTGCCCCATATGTCTGTTAGTGTCTGTTAGTCTGTAGTCTGCTTCACAGCTTTCATTAGCAATACCTGCTGCTTTTTCTGCCTAAGTTTTGTGTTAGGTTGAAATAGAAACGAGCACCTTATGCCTGTCCTTCAAATACCCCTAGACAGGGTAGAACAGATACCTATGATAATTTACAAGTAAGGTCTGTTTTGCTCTTTGAGGGAGGGAGCTGGGAATTGGGCTTATACTGCTTTAAGACCAAAACCGCTGCCATGCTGGAGAAGGAGTGGGGCAAGGGTGAGTAAAAACACTACAGAACTTTGCTAGTGTTTTTAAGATGGCTTTTTCTTGATTGGATATTGGCTTGTAGACCTTGGCTGTTTTCTAAAACTCTGACAAAGTTGTTTCACACAGTTATTGCTTGTTTTCTGATGTTTCTATGAAGGAATGAGACCTTGAAACTTCTGGTCTGCCATTTTGATGACTATGGGCTGTCTTTTTACTCTCTTGATAGTGTCGTTTGATACACAAGTTTTAAATTTTGAAGAAGTTCACTTTAATTTTTATTTTAAAGTTCCTTGTGCTTTAGGGGTCATATTTAAGAAATCATTGCCAAATCCAAGGTCATGAAGATTTGCCACTTTTTCAGTAGCTATAACAAAGGTCCAGGAGATAACTTTTCATCTTGACTTGAGTTCCATGTCTGTCTTCAAAGCAATGACTGTAGTGAGAGTAATAGATTATTCTGATTGGTCGTGCCGGATGGTGTTAGAATAGGTCCGAGACAGTGGGGTTGATACTACAATGCTGTTTCCAAAACGAAAGGGCTAGTGAGCACTAGAAAAATCAGTAAATACTTATTTTATTTAGTAAATGTGAAGCATTCATAGCACATTAAAAAGTTTATGGTACCCAGAGTACACTTTTTCTTTTTTTTTGAGACTTGAGTTTCTCTCTTTTTACCCAGGCTGGAGTGCAATGGCACGATCTCGGCTCACCGCAACCTCCGCCTCCTGGGTTCAAGCAATTCTCCTGCCTCAGCCTCCCAAGTAGCTGGGACTACAGGCGCGCACCATCACGCCCAGCTAATTTTTTTGTATTTTAGTAGAGATGAGGTTTCACCATGTTGACCAGTATGGTCTCGATCTCTTGACCTCGTGATCCACCCGCCTCGGCCTCCCAAAGTGCTGGGATTACAGGCGTGAGCCACCACGCCTGGCCACTTTTTTTCTTTCTTTGTTTTAAGACATTCTCACTCTTTCCTGAGCTGGAATGCAGTGGTGCAGTCTTGGCTTACTACAGCCTCAACCTCCCGAGCTCAAGCGATCCACCTTAGCCTTCCAATAAAGAAGTTGGGACTACAGGCATATGTCACCATGCCTGGCTAAGTTTTGTATTTTTTCTTTTTTTGAGATGGATTCTTGCTCTGTTGCCCAGGCTGGTGTGCAGTGGCATGATTTTGGCTCACTGCAGCCTCTGCCGCCCGGGTTCAAGCAATTCTCCTGCCTCAGCCTCCTGAGCTGGGATTACAGGCACCTGGCACCATGTCTGGCTAATTTTTGTATTTTTAGTAGAGATGAGGTTTCGCCATGTTGCCCAGGCTGGTCTCAAACTCCTTGGCTCAAGTGATGTTCCTGCCTTGGCCTCCCAAAGTGTTGAGGTTACAGATGTGAGCCATCGCGCCCCACCCCAGAGTACACATTTTAATTAAAAATGTATTTTTCTTATTATAAATATAATATGTAAATGTTTAAAAGTGAGCTCCAGAATTATTGCTGCTGATGTGGTGGTCCTTGATAAACTAAGAAGTGGGAAACTAGTTTAACTTTTAATTCATGTTCTAAAGTACTAATTTTTGTGGTTTATTTTATACAGGTACTGCTATTACCAGAATTTGGTAGAAGAAGGATCTACTTGTTGGCAGCCTCTTGATAAAAAGAGATGTGGGGGGATTCTCGACCTGCTAACAGAACTGGACCTTTTCGGTAAGCTCTGAAATTTGCATATTGAAATTGCCAGTGTTTTAATTCTAAATATGTAACATTTTGGCCTACTGTAAAGGAAGATAATTTCTCTGCTGAGAAGTAGTTTCTGATTTTTTTAAAAATAGAAACTCAATTTGGAAAATAATTTCAAAAATGATTGTGAGACTGAATACCCAGCATGCCAAATGTCTTGTCATATAACCTTTTTTTTTTTTTCTTTTGAGATGGGGTCTTGCTCTGTCGCCCAGGCTGGGATGCAGTGGTGTGATCTTGGCTCACTGCACCCTCCGCCTCCTGGGTTCAAGCAGCTCTCTGCCTCAGCCTCCCAAGTACCTAGAATTAGAGGTGCCCGCCGCCACACCTGGCTAATTTTTGTAATTTTAGTAGAGACTGGGTTTCACCATCTTGGCCAGGCTTTCCTTCAACTCCTGACCGCGTGATCCACCCGCCTTGGCTTCCCAACATTTTGAAATTTATTTATTCATTTTTTGAGACAGAGTCTCGCTCTGTCTTCCAGGCTGGAGTGCAGTGGCACAGTCTTGACTCACTGCGACCTCTGTCTCCTGGATTCAAGCAATTCTCCTGCCTCAGCCTCCCGAGTAGCTGGTAGTACAGGTGTGTGCCACCATGCCCAGCTAATTTCATTTTTTTAAATATTAAGAAATCCCCAAATATTTATTTTTGTTTCTTTTCTTTTTCCTTTTTTGGGACAGAGTCTTGCTCTGTCGCCATGGTGGAGTGCAGTGGCGCAGTCTCAGCTCACGGCAGCCTCCTCCTCCTGGGTTGAAGCGATTCTTCTGCCTCAGCCTCCCGAGTAGCTGGGACCACAGGCGCACGCCACCACGCCCAGCTAATTTTTGTATTTTTAGTAGAGACAAGGTTTCACCATGTTGGCCAGGATGGTCTCTATCTCTTGACCTCGTGATCCGCCCGCCTCGGCCTCCCAAAGTGCTGGGATTACAGGCGTGAGCCACCGCGCCCAGCCTTATTTTTGTTTTCTTAGCAAAGGAATACGTACTCGGCTAGTAAGGAAAGCTAGTGAAATGTCCATAAATGTTTATAAAAGTTGCATTGAGTGCACTATTTATGTCTAGAATTCAGAGCTATGCTTTGCCTGTGGCGTGTTGATGCAGTTTGCTAAACCACCTCTCAATTTTAGGGGTTATTGGGTACCAAGAAGTGTGAAGATGGTGGTAGCATTGGTAGCATTTAGTTGTAAATGGATTGTATTTTAAATTTGTAGGGAGTTAATTTTTTTGTAGCTAATGTAATACACTGTATTTTAACTCGTATTTAAACATTTTTTGCATTGTGTTTACAATTAATGAAATGTTATACAAATGTGACTTTTTTGGTTTTACTTGGTACATAGCAAAGAAATCTGACCTTTAAATGTATGCATTCAAAGGTATTGATGCTCCAGTTGAAACTTCTATTACTAGTACATTTTCTTTTTTTTTTTTTTTTTTTTTTTTTTTTCGTTTTTTGAGATGGAGCCTCACTCTGTCACCTAGGCTGGAGTGCAGGGGTGTGATCTCAGCTCACTGTATCCTCCGCCTCTTGGGTTCAAGTGATTCTCCTGCCTCAGCCTCCCGAGTAGCTGGGACTACAGGTGCATGCCACCACACCCAGCTAATTTTTATATCTTTAGTAGAGACGGGGTTTGACCATTGGCCAGGATGGTCTCGATCTCTTGACCTGGTGATCTGCCCGCCTTGGCCTCCCAAAGTGCTGGAATTACAGGCTTGAGCCACCGCGCCCGGCCCACATCAGTATTCTTTTTAATAAACTTTACCACAATTCAGGGTGTGTGAAAATCATTTTGATGGAAAAAGTTTTGAGAATCAGATCTTCAGGGAAATTTTTGCACTTAGGTAGTACAGCATAACAAAGAGGAGTACAGGTTTTGGAGTCAGATGTTACTTCCTAGGTGGGTTACCACTGGCACATTTTTTAACCTCCCACATCCTCAATTCCCTCTTACCCATATCTTTTGGAGCCCTTATGTAGGATAAATGGAATCATTCATTCCTGAGTACCTGCTGTGTACCAGTCACCTTTCTGAATGTTGAGGTTGCTGCAGTGAACAAGACATACGGAATAACTTTATTGTAATGGGAGAAAACAGACCATAAGCAAATAGACAAAAACAGTGTAACAGCTGATAGCTGAGTGCTGTAAAGAAAATGAAGCAGGATATTGGGAGAATGAAGATGGGGGCAATTTTAAAGGGGTGGTCAGAGGAACTTGAGGAGTGGCATACATTTGAGTTGTGACTCTTGGTTTATAATGTATGCAGAACATTTAACTGTAGTACCTAGCACTTGGTAGCATTTGAAATAATTTGAAATTCGATGTTTTTTCTGTCTCTTACCGTTCTCCGCATGTCAAATAATTTCCAATTCTACATTGTGTGTGTGTGTGTGTGTGTGTGTGTGTGTGTGTGTGTGTGTGTGAGAGAGAGAGAGAGAGAGAGAGAGAGAGAGAGAGTGTGTGTGTGTGTGTGAGAGAGAGAGAGTCTAGCCAGGCTGGAGTGCAGTAGTGCAATCTTGGCTCACTGCAACCTCTGCCTCCTGGGTTCCAGCGATCCTTCTGTCTCAGCCTCCCAAGTAGCTGGGACTCCAGGTGTGCGCCATCGAGCCCGGCTAATTTTTTTTTTTTTTTTTTTTTTTTTGGTGTCTTGCTCTGTTGCCCAGGCTGGAGTGCGGTGGCACAGTCTCAGCTCACTGCAACCTCCACCTCCCAGGTTCAAGTGATTCTCCTGCCTCAGCCTCCCAAGTAGCTGGGAGTACAGGTGCCCGCCACCACACCCAGCTAATTTTTGTATTTTTAGTAGAGACAGGGTTTCACTGTGGTTGACCAGGCTGGTGTCGAACTCCTGATCCATCCACCCCGACCTCCCAAAGTGCTAGGATTACAGGCGTGAGCCACCACACCCTGTCAATTTTTGTATTTTTAGCAGAGACAGGGTTTCACCATGTTGGCCAGGCTGGTCTTGAACTCCAGATCTTAGGTTATCTGCCTACCTTGGCCTCCCAAAGTGCTGGGATGACAGGCGTGAGCCACTGTGCCTGGCCTTCAATTATAATTCTAAGAAAATTTATTTTTATATCTGAAGTTTATTAAAACGAATTCTTTAAGGAAATGGATGTGGATTATGGTCCTTGTGACAAAGTGAACCATCTTATGAGAGACATAAGAATGTGAGGGAAGAAGTCCTGAGTCCTCAAGGTGAGTAAAGTAAGAATTTGTGGAACATAAAATGTCCTTGTAGGCCAGGCACAGTGACTCAAGCTTGTAATCCTACCACTTTTGGAGGCCGAGGCAGGAAGAGCACTTGAGCCCAGGAGTTTTAAGATAACATGGGCAACATAGTGAGATCCCTGTCTAAATTTTTTTTTAAAAAGTCTCTGTCTATTCTTTCCCCCAGATTTACTTACAGGCAAAGTTGGTACAGATTCTGAGTCACCAGGATCTGCTTGGCAACTCTTAGTAGAGCCTGAGTGTGTGTGTGTGTGTGTCTGTGCGCTTGCGCCTCTCGGAAGCACAACTCTTAGTAGAGTCCAAGTGTGTGTGTGTGTGTGTGTGTGTGTGTGTGTGTGTGTGCGTGCGCGCGCACGCGCCTCTGAGAAGGTTTCTCTGAAGTACTTTGGGTTGAGTTTTTTGTAACTCTGCTATCATGACTCTTGATGTGAAATGTCCTTTATTTATTATTGGCTGGTACTTATTGGCCTAGGGGATGGAAGTAAAGGAACTTTCTGCTAGCTTTATTTGTCAAATAGTGTGAGTATTTGTGCCTCAGTGGGGTTGCTCAAGATGATAACCAAGGTCGCTCTAGCCTTTTCCCAGTGCCTATATCAAGCTGTCAAACAGTAGGATGCTCTGCAGCAGTACTGACTTTGTGGCTGTGGTGACTCATCAGGATATCACTTAGGCAGCAGCTATCTATCTGGAGAAATAATTTCCAACAGGTATGAAGGTATGAATCTGTTAGCCTATGCCTTCATCATTTCTGTCTAGGAGAAGGGGTCAGCCATGGTGCACTGTCAGGCAGAACCTTTCATCCCACCCTTCCTGCGAAGTGTATTTCTGTCAGTGTCATATGCCCTTGGCTTTCTTTGTTGTCAAGTCTCTGGCAGATTGAGGGTGCATATTATCTCTCCTTCTGCTGTGTGTGCCATTGCACTGGACTTGGGGAGAGGAGTAAGAAGTATTGTGTTAAAATGTTAATCCCTTTCAGTGGTTGCCCAGTTGTGAGTCCTAGCTCTCTCAGACTATTGGCATTCGGTGTGCTGGAATTAGCATTTTATTTTCTCAAATATACTAATGTGATGTTTGTTGTCTATTCTTATTTAGCCAAATTAGTCACTAAAATGCCCTTATAGAAGATAACTCTGGAAGAGGTATTCATTTCTCTGAAATTTTTATTCTCCTTCCTTCCCTCCCCCTCTCTCTTTCTTTCCTTCTTTTCCTTCCTTTCTTTTCTCTTTTTCTTTCTGTTCTTTCCTTCCTTTCCCTTTCTTTTCTTTTTTTTTTTTTTTCTTATTTTATCTTATTGGAGACAAGGTCTCCCTCTGTCACCCAGGCTGGAGTGTAATGGTGCAGTCATGGCTCACTGCAGCCTCGATCTCCTGTGCTGAAGCAATCCTCCCAACTCAGTTCTCCACAGTAGCTGGGACTATAGGTGCCCACTACCACACCTGGCTAATTTTTGTATTTTTTTTTTTTTTTTTTTTTTTTTTTTTTTTTTGGTAGAGACAGGGTTTTGCCACATTGCCCAGGCTAGTCTTAAACTCAAGCAGTCTACCTACCTTGGCCTCCCAAAGCAATAGGATTCCAGGTGTGAGTCACTATGCCTGGCCTTTTTTTATTATTTTAAAAATTTAAAATTTTCATTTTTTAGAGATGTAGGGTTCTGTTCTGTTGCCCAGGAGTACAGTGGTACTATCAGAGCTCATTGCAGCTTTGAACTCCTGGACTTAAGCAATCCTCTCACCTCAGCCTTCTTGGTAGCTGGATTACAGGCACCTGACACTATGTTCGGCCAATTAAAAAAAAAGTTTGTTTGTAAATGTGGGTTTTTTTTTTTTTTTTTTTTTTTTTTTTTTTGAGACAGGGTTTCACCATGTTGGCCAGGATGGTCTCGATCTCTTGACTTCGTGATCCGCTCACCTTGGCCTCCCAAAGTGCTGGGATTACAGGTGTGCGCCACCACAGCCAGTTAATTTTTACATTTTTTTTTGTAGAGACAGGGTTTCACCATGTTGCTCAGGCTGGTCTCAATCTTCGGAGCTCAAGCTATCCACCAGCCTCGACCTCCCAAAGTGCTGGGATTACAGGCGTGAGCCACTACTTTGCCCGGCCAGACTAGGCACTTTCTAGACCTTCCTAAAAGCTGTGTCTTGGATTTTGCTTTCCTCTACTGCTAGGTGAGGCCCATACAGCTACCCATGATTGACTCTGAAAGTTGTTGATACATGGCAGTGCATTGAGAAAGTTCACACCTCACAGTGAATTAAAGAAATATGGGCATAGTCCAGGTGCGGTGGCTCACGCCTGTAATCCCAGCACTTTGAAAGACCGAGGTGGGCGGATCATGAGGTCAGGAGATTGAGACCATCCTGGGCAACATGGTGAAACCCCGTCTCCACTAAAAATACAAAAATTAGCTGGGCGTGGTGGGTGGCTCGAGCCTGTAATCCTAGCTACTCGGTAGGCTGAGGCAGGAGAATTGCTTGAACCAGGCAGTCGGAAGTTGCAGTGAGCCGAGATCATGCCATTGTACTCCAGCCTGGTGACAGAGTGAGACTCTGTCACAAAAAGAAAAGTATGAGCATAAATTAAATAACTGGTGTCATTGGCCCTCCATATATCTTTTTTTTTCCAAAAATTATTAATAAATAATAAAGTATGGTTATTTCGTATGCCAGTGCATACAGATTTTAACATTTGGATCTATATTTCTTTGAAAGCTAGGATATGTTTTCTAATGCGCTTTCATTGAAGCCAGCTCCTAACATTGAGCATAAATATGAGTTATCAATCCCCGTTATGTGCCTGATCCTCATTCTCCCTCCCCGAGCCCCACACACTGCCCTGGGCCCTTCTTTGGCACGTGGACAGATGAATGGGAGCTGCTGGGTGTGGGAGCACTGGACTGGGAATCAGACTTGGAGTATAATCCAAATGGCCCAAGAGCCTACAGCTCGCAGCTGCCCAATGGGTTTCCATGGCAACCTCAAATCAGACTCTGCTCCTTGGTTGGCCAACACCTAGTAAGAGGAAGCCAGACTTTTCCACTTCAGGCGACGGTATTGGTGGTGGCACTTCCAGGGGGTGCACAGCGGCTTAGCAGGAGGACAGATTCAGAGGGGCTCTTGGGGAGCTCAAGCGGGGCCCACAGAGACCTTCTTTCTGGGGTTCCAAACTGGCATTTAGAGGGAGATTCAGTACTCACACCTGGGGTGTTTCAGAATATTCAGGAGACCAGAGAGACCAGTGGGCGAAACAGGAGGAGTTTATTAAGGTGGCCACTGGCTCAGCAGATTAGCATCCCAAGATTGAGCAAAGGAGAAAGAAAATGGGATACTTTTTATACATCCAGAATGATGTAACACAGGTTTGCAGAAGCCACAACAAAGAACAGTTAATTTGTAACATGTCTTGTGATGTATGTTACATTTGAAAAATAGCATTTTGAGAAACGCATTGCACATTCTTTGGGGGTTATCTTGCCCTGTGACCTTGCAGCTGGTCAGCAAGAAAAACAGGAGTGTTGAGATGTCTGGGAACTTTGCTGAGAATGTGGGCAGAAGAGCTAAGATAGGTTTTAAGGAGTTAATTTTAAGCAGAGCTGGGGTTAGATTTTATATTGAACACAACACAGTAAACTGTGTTATGCAGGAATTGTAGACTACCGTTGTTATTATTTAATTTCCCTCTTCATTTCCCCTCTTTGTTGCTTTTTATTAACTCTTTGATAGGAAACAACCCCATTGCTTTCAGCATTTACTAGTATTTGGAAGTTAATTTTGGTTTAGGTCACTTGGTATTTCTATGAGCTTATTTATCAGTTTTATGCCTGTTTGGTTTTTGTAGCTGGATGTCAGGGCGATGGCTTAGGTGTGTCGCAGAGCTTTTTGAGACAACCCTTTTGGGAGCGCCTTTGTATTTTTGGTGGACAGCAGGCTGGTGTGTTAGCTATGGTAAGCGTACAGCACTGAGTTGTGAATTTTTAGCACGAGATTGAGAGTTTCTCTCCTGCCATGAGAGGCACAAAATGAACTTTTAGGCCTGATGGCTCCTTTGTGCCTGTCCCTGTCTTAGGTTGTCTTTCCTTTGAAGAATCTTACCTGTCTTTAGCTAACCAGTCATCTACCCAGGGCCAGCCAGGCAGCAGCTGGAGAAAGTTGGAATTTGAGTAAACACAGCCCCGGGGGCTGATCTGCAGAGTGTTGTGGTTCCAGGAACAGTGCTGTTATTTACCTTAAGTTGTTTCTTCTGCTAAGCTGCCTGCTTGGAAAAGATGGTATTAATGCAGCTTTTTGGGGCTATTAACATATTACTTGCTTAGTTTAAGCTTACTTCATCCAGACATTTGCCAGTGATTAAGTTCCAGTAGATGATTACACTTTACGCAAGCCCATGAAAAGCTCCACTACCATACATGTCATTCTGAGACGGTTCTCCATCCTCTTGGGGCACAGGTTGATACTTAGCTAATGCCATTAATTGACTGGTGGTTTGCTTGGCCATTACTTGCTTCTATAGTTGACCGAATACTCCCAATTAAGAGAGGCAGGAGACAAGGTAGTATCAAACGCCCTCCTAATATAATTACTACTCCCCCTATTTGGGTTTTAAACGCCCCCAACCATAAAAACCATTCTCTGAAGAGGGAGTCTGGTGACCACCCTTTCCAGGTTTGTACTGGAACTTGAGCTAGTTTTTGCATGCTGGCAGTAATTTCCATGACTGCTTGTCCATTATGACTGATTTTTAGACAGCAGTTTGATAAGTTAAACTTTTCACATACTCCTCCTTTTTGGGCTAAAAGGTAATGTAATGTTAGTTTTTTTCTGGTAAATGGCATTTCTCATCTATGTGGCCTGTAAATTTGTAAGGTGGCAAACTTAAAGCTTTGGATGATTCATTGGTTATGATTTTTAGAACTGCCTGCAGCCTAATGATGCGGTTAATTATGTAGATGGGAGTGTGATATCCCCATGCCCTGTTTTTGTGCCCAAGTGGCTGGGCCATAATAATTATTTTTTTCTGGGGGCCAGTCTGTGTTTTTTTCAGTTTCCTATTTGTACATTTATTATAGTTGTATCAGCTTATAGCATCACTAATCCAAAGCGGGATTTGAGTAAGCACCGCCTGCTTTTTTTGAAGGTTATAGGATTTGCAGTTATGTCATGTGCACACCTGATTAGGACTTTCCTAATAGGGGTGTTATAACAAGTTGGGGCTACAACTATTTTTTTTATTTTGAAGAAGTGTTTTTACTACCTGTTAGGCATCTAAGTTTAAGGACACACTTCCCTAATGAGAAGGGGTTACCCGAGTTAGATTGCAAAGGGTTTCTTTTCCTGTTCTTTCACAGAGCTCAAACCATACCCCAGGTAAAAGTTTGGGGTTGTAGCACACATAAGACTGATTATTACCTGGATTACAATTTGAATAGGTAGTTTGATTACACATGCAAGTTCCTAGGGAAGCTCCTTTACACTCATAATGTGTTTGCTATAGTAAAGTTTTAACTTGTGTATTCCCTGTCTATGTAGTGTGGGTGCACATAGGACACCCACATAGGACTTCCTCGCTCAGTAGATTTGCCATAAGGGCTGACATGAGCGAAATGAAAGGTAACATTTTTACACTAAGACTGGACAAGGAATGCTTTCTCCTGGGAGCAAAGCTTTGCAGCAATGTCAACATAGTAACAGGATACTTAATATTATTAAAATGACAAGGTTTAAGATTTTGCTTGAGATTTTAGTTTACATTTGCTTATCCGGTGGAGATTGCTCGAGCTTCGGCCGTGCGTTGACTAGTCAGCTTCTGGTTGTGTGACTAGAGCAGGGCTCGACGATTTCTCAGGGTCGTCTGCATCTGGAACCGGACTGAGCTGGTTGTGGTCCTTGTCGATCACATGTCTCAAGGTTAGCCTGGTGGGATGTTCCGGATCCGGCTGACTGGTTCACTTGTCTGGGGCTGTTGGCCTTAACTGGCTGTGATGAATCCAGAGAACAACTTTAGCAACTTTAACAGCAGTGGGGGTGGATAAGGTTACAATAAAAGGGCCCAATGTGGTTGGGTTCCACTTTTTAACCTAGACAGAGTCTCTGGGTTTAAATGAATGGATTAGAATTGTTAAACTTATAGGTATTCTTTTTTGTACCCAGCTTTGTTTCATGGCTTTACATAGGGCCTGCATTTATCTCCTTAATGTTTATTTTTCCTATTTGTTTAAAAAAAGATTGTCTTTTACCCGGGTTGTGGGGGGTGGTTTCCCAAACAAAACTTCGTAAGGTGAATATTAGGTCTGTTTGGTTGGGTGCGTCTGACTCGGAGAAGGACCATGGGCAAGATTTGATCCCACCGTAAGTGGGTTTCCTGACAGAATTTCTTTAGGAATTGTTTCAGTGTCCAGTTTCTTTGCTTTACCTTCCCCGAACTCTGGGGACGGTAGGCAGTACGTGATTTCCAACAGTTGAGAGAGATTTTGAACAGTCTCAGCTACAAATGCCGGTTCGTTGTCAGACCTGAGAGTCAGAGGCAGCCCAAACCTAGGAATACTATCTGTTAATAATGCTTGAGTTGCCTCCGTGGCTTTTTCAGTGCAGGTGGGGAAAAATTCTACCCACCCGGAGTAGGTGCAGACAAACGCCAGCATAAACCGATAGCCTCCTGCTTGGCGCGTTTCAGTAAAATCCACAAGCAAGTTTTCACGTGGGGTTACTCCTACTTTTTGAATTCCCAGGGGCCGAAATGGCCCTTGCCGTTGGTTGTTCTGAGCACAGGTTAAGCATTGTTTACAGACGGCTCGGGAGATGACAGTGAGCAGTGGCACATAGAAGTGGCACCCCAGTAGTGTTTCTAGTGCTGTTTTCCCGTGTGAGTTTCTTGGTGGAACTGTTTTACAAACCTGAGGGCTATTACTTCAGGAAAAACTAATTTTCTGTTTGAGAACCTCCACCAGCCTTTTTTTTGTATAAGCTCCATTTTCCTGAGCAAACCAGGTCCTCTCATTTGGGGAGTAATTTGGCTTCTCTTTAGGCAAAGGTTCTGGGAGGAGAGGCATGGCAGTAGCTGCCTTCCTACCTACCGTGCTGGAAAGTGGAGTATTCATTGCTGCACGCCTAGCTTCTGCATTTGCTTTCCTGTTTCCTCTTGCCTCTAGGGTCCCACCTTTTTGATGGCCTTGGCAATATATAACAGCTATTTTTCTTAGGATCCCGTACTGCATCTAAAAGTTGTAGGATTTTTTCTGGATACCCTACACTTGTTCCTTGGGCAGGTAGGAGTCCTTTTTTCTTGTATATGCTCCCATGTACATGTAGCATAGCAAAGGCATACTTTGAATTAGTATATACGTTGACTCTTTTACCTTTTGCTAACAGCAATGCCTGCGTTAAAGCTATTAGCTCTGCTCCGGGGGCTGGGGTTCCTGTTGGCAGGCTTTGGGCGTCTACCACTGAATTTAGAGTTACAACTGCATATCCTGCCCGTCTGACTTCTTCTGTTGCAAAGCTGCTACCAGCTGTAAAGTACCTGACATCTGGATTTTGGAGGGGCCGATCTGTCAGGTCCCTTCTACTTGAGAATACTTTATCTACTGTCTCTATACAGTTATATAGGGGAGCTTCTGTTTCCAGTGGGAGGAGGGAGGCAGGGTTGAGAGTGTTTATAGTTTCTGAGGTTATGTGGAGTTTTTACATAAAAGCCCTGATACTGGGTCATTCTAGGATTTGACGACCAATGGTGCCTTCTTTGCTCCATTAGTGTTAAAACAGAGTGTGGTACCCATACAGTTAACTGCTTTCCCAGAGCACTTGTAGCAGCAAGAGCCTTGAAACAGGATGGCCGTCCTGAGCCGCCGAGTCCGGTTGCTTTGATGGGCAGGCTATTGGGTGATGCCATGATTCCAAGATTGGGTTAAAACTCTGATGGCCATTCCCTTCTGCTCATGAACATACAGGAGAACGAGTTTAGTTATGTCTGGCAGTCCTAAAGCAGGTGCCTCAACTAGAGCCTTCTTGATTGTATTAAATGCTTTTTGTTGCTCAGGCCCCCAGATAAAGGGTTTTCTTTTCCCCCGCTTTTGTGGATTTATATGATTATCTTGCCATTAGTGAGAAATTTGGGATTTAAATATGGCAGAACCCTGTTGCCCCTAAGAACCCTGTGACTTGTTGCTGGGAGGTTGGGGTGGGAATTCTACAGACAGCTTCCTTGCATGCACTGCCTAACACACGCTGTCTGTCTGTGGCTTATGACAAACCCCAAGTGTGTGACTCCTTCGCAGGAAATCTGGGCTTTTTTTTTTTTTCTTCTTTTTATATGCTTTATACCTTGCCTTCCACAGAAGGTGGAGGTTTGGGGTTCCTTCATGGCAATTTTCGATAGCGGATGCTGCTAGGAGAAGGTCATTTCCATACTGCCGAAGGACACAGTTTTTATCTGGTGGGGTGTAAGCATTAAGGTCTGATGCTAGGGCCTCACTGAAAATTGTGGGGGAGTTTTTGAACCTTTGGGGAAGCTTGGTCCAAGTATACTGGAGATTTTCCCATTGAAGGGCAAAGATGGATCGGCTGACTGGCATGGGGGCGAAGGCGGAAGAAAACATTCTTTTCGTTTAAAACAGTCAACAATACTGCATTGGAGGGAATTAGGGAGAGGAGAGTGTATGGGTTTGGAACTACTGGGTGAATAGTTACTGTTGCTTGGTTTACAGCTCGTAGGTTCCTCCCTGGCCTGTAATTATCACAGGTATGGTACAATTTATTACTAGGCAGCCGTTTCTTTGACAAGGGTGGGATGTTCCAGGGTGACTGGCGTGGCTCCAAAATGCCACGTTTATTAGCCACTCTGGATGCTTTGCTGTGCCTAAAACAGCCTCCTGTGGTATGGGATACTGGTGTAGCCGGACTGGGCTGACTCCCACTGTTAGTTCTCATGGCTAGCTCAGGTGGATTGTTTTCAGCCCGTACCTCTGGGAATTTACTAATTAATTCTGAATATAACTTCCTTCATTGGCCCCAAGTTTGCTTTATAGGTCCCTTCATATCCCTAGCAAAGAATTGCCACTCAGCTTGTGGTACTGTGAAGGCTAATACCATAGCCTTTGGTTACTTAAAACCTAAAGTCATGTTATCTTTAGGCTTAAAAGAAATTTGTACTTGTAGTTTTTGGAGCAGATTCCTCCCCAACAAAGGAACAGGGCAGCTGGGAAGATATCAGAACTTGTGCTGCACCTCTTGCCTTCCAAGAGTGACATATTTTGACTGGCAAAAGGGTTTGTTTTGGTTTGTTTTTACCTGCTATTCCTATAGCCCCAATGGTAATAGTGTAAGACAGTGATCCACCAGTTTGGATAATATCCCACCACTAGGTATTGCATGGGGATAAACCCCATGATCTTTATAGACCGTTCCTTTGGGGCATGCATACTTTCAATGCCCTTTCTTTTTCCACACTGCACATTGATCTCTCTCCAGTCTGGGCCGGGTTTTAGACTCTGGTTTAGCTATATTTTTTTCTTGCCCTCTTCCACGTCCTCCTCCACATCCTTTCATTATCCCAGCTTTTCTTTCAACTAAGGCAGCTGCTAGTAAATCTGCCTTTTCCTTTGCCTCACGCCGTGCCCTTCTCTTAGCCCGGGTCCCGTGCAGGGAGGGTGCAAAGCAGCAGAGTGTCTGCAACCCACCTGCCACCTTTCCAGCGCTACTACAAGATTTGCAAGAAGGAAGAAATGGTCATCTATGAGGAACAGTCTTTATTAACAAAGATTAAAATAGGGCAGCGGAGAAGTGCTGCAGGCTCCGACGTTGCTCCAACATGGGCGTCTCACCTGACTCCTCCCCACAGCCGTTGGCATCCACTGTCAGGTTTCAATGTTCCTGGACCTCAGGGCCTTCGTCCTCTCCAGTCTAAACGCAGAGACATTTGACATGGACCTGTTTTGCAAAATGCAATACGTTCTTATCGACTCTGGTTACCCTGCTGTGCACGAGAGCCAAAACCTCTTCCTCCTGTCTAGACTTTGGTCCTTTGACCGACACCCTCCATTCCCTCCCTCTGCCACTCTCCGGCCCCGGGTCACCATCCATCTACTGGCTACTTCAGTGGGGTCAACTGGTTCAGATCAACACTTCTGGGGCATCACGTGGAATTGGTCTCTCTGAGGTGGTGGAGATGCTGAGTAGTGGGATTTCCTCATTCCACGGTGCACACAGCTATCTAATCCTCACACTGCACCCCATGAATGTACAAGCAGCACGATTTGCCAATTAAAACAATACTAATAATGACAGAATAAATATAGTAAAATGCAAGAAGTGTGGCTTCACCGCCCCACCTACCTGATTTTATCAGCCGCCCAACTATGTTGAGCGGCTTCTTCTCTTGGGTGGGCACAGGCAGAAGCATCTCATTAGTATTGAAATGCATCGCCTGGCAGCTCTGCGGCAGCCCCGGCTTCTTGTTGGCTGGGCCAACACAGCCTCGGGCTGCCTAGCTTGGAGGACGCTGGCTTCGTGTGATGATTGTTGAGCCAGGGTTCTCTGGGTGGTGGTCTGGGTGGAGGAGGCGGCCATGAGGTCGTGCTGGAAGGATTGTTGAGCCAAAGTTTCTAAATCTTCACTGCCCTTGGAGCACTTGATGGAGGCTGCGGCCACGAGGTCACGCTGGAGGGCTTGCTGCGCCCAGGTTTGTAAATCTCCACCACTGCCAATGGAGCTCCCGATGGAGGAGGCCACGCGGTCACGCTGGCGGGCTTGCTGAGCCGAGGTTTCTGCATCCCCACCACTGCCGTTGGAGCTCGCAATGGAGGAGGCCACGGGGTCACGCTGGAGGGCTTGCTGAGCCGAGGTTTCTGCATCCCCACCACTGCCGTTGGAGCTCGCAATGGAGGAGGCCACGGGGTCACGCTGGAGGGCTTGCTGAGCCGAGGTTTCTGCATCCCCACCACTGCCGTTGGAGCTCGCAATGGAGGAGGCCACGGGGTCACGCTGGAGGGCTTGCTGAGCCGAGGTTTCTGCATCCCCACCACTGCCGTTGGAGCTCGCAATGGAGGAGGCCACGGGGTCACGCTGGAGGGCTTGCTGAGCCGAGGTTTCTGCATCCCCACCACTGCCGTTGGAGCTCGCAATGGAGGAGGCCACGGGGTCACGCTGGAGGGCTTGCTGAGCCGAGGTTTCTAAATCTCCACAATTGCTGATGGATCTCTTGATGGTCGGGGAGGCCATGGGGGCATGCTGGGGGTCTGGATTAAAACTCTCTGTCTTCCTCTTCAGGCCGGCAGGTGAACTGGAAACTTGCAGGCCGGCAGGTGAACTGGAAACTTGCGGGCCGGCAGGTGAACTGGAAACTTGCGGGCCGGCAGGTGAACTGGAAACTTGAGTGGATGGAGAACAGGTGGGATCCCCAGGAGCAAGGGACCGTAGTCTGTTATCGACTCGCTTTCTTCTTCTGTCATCGACTCGCTTTCTTATTCTGTCAGCAAAAAGGTAGGTGGCCATGGGATAATTATACAAGTTTTCTTTAATTGCCTTGGTGACTGTCTTAGCCCTGAATCCCATGGCCACCAAGACCTGGATCGTTTGAGCATTTGGGTGTTCCAGGATTTGCTTTTCATGAGTTGTCAGAGGCAACTGCTGGCCGTTGTTGACCCACGAGTCCCTGAGAACTTGCTGTACTGTGGGCCGCTCCCTGGGATCTGTCATTAACAGTTTTTTCATTAGACTTTCCAGGCCTTTTGAGAAGGAAGAGGGGCAGATGTACCTTCCAGATCGAATTTTTTCTTGGAGGACCATACGACTCTTTGAGAAGAAGGGTAGATCCCTCGACACCATCTCGTACAAAGTGACGCCTAGGCTCCAAACATCCATGGCGGGGCATTGGTAGCCCTGGCCCAGGATGACTTCTGGGGCCATGTAGAGGAAGGTGCCACAACGTGTTGTCAGCCACTGCCCCTCATCGTAAGTTGTTGCCAATCCGAAATCGGCAATTTTTATATTTCCTTCACCATCCAACAGGATGTTTTCCGGCTTCAGGTCCCTGTGTGCTATTCTTCTCGCGTGGCAGTACTCCATGGCCGACAGCATCTGCTGGAACTTTGCCCGGGCCTCCTCCTCTGTCACGTGGTTGCGGTACAGCCACTGGTGCAGGTCTCCTCCTGAGGTATACTCCAATATTAAATGGCATGCATCTGTGGTGTCGATGATCTGAAATAGTTCTACGATATTGGCGTGGTGCACAGACTTTAAAATCGTCAGCTCTGTCTGGCTAATGGCGACACGGGCGCCAGTTTTGTGGGTGGTTTTCACGGCCACCTGGGTCCCAGACAGCAAGTGGCGGGCCAGCTTCACCTCGCTGAAGGCACCACGGCCAATGAGTTCCAGCATTTGGTAACACTGTAGCCCCTGGTCAGGTGGGGCGTGGGCCAGTGTCTGCCCCATGGTGCCTGATGCCTCTCTACACTAACTACACGACTAACTACTAAGCAACAATACTAACTATACTAACTATGCTAAAATATTAAGCAACAATACTGACTATACCAAAGTACGCTAAAATACTAAGCAACGATAGTGACTATACTAACTACACTAACAACGCTAACTAGAAAAACACCAACCCCCCTCCCACAGAAACCCTCCCCCACCCCAAACCCCCCCACACCCAACCCCCCCCCACACAGAAACACAGATAAAACACGCACACGCACACGCACACGCACACGCACACACACGCACACACACCACACCACTCGGCAATCGCTGGTCTGAATCCACAGGTCACCAAACAAGCTTCCAGGGATATCTCAGACCAAAAACCATGACCCAGCCAGGCCCTTATATAGGCCCTGTGATTCCATCACAAAGGCTTTTCATGACATCAGAGCAAAGCAGGGGCCAATCACGGCTGGGGGTCATTCAGAGTTCTGAGCATGAGCCAGTCGTGGCTAGGGATCGTTCAGAGTTCTGAGCATGAGCCAGTCATGGCTAGGGATCGTTCACAGAGATTTTCTCACTTTTGGTCCCCAAAACATCTTCCTCTTTTAAAAAGAAAAGTGCTTTTGTCTAGATGGGTTATAGAGATTGATATTTAGTTTCCTAGCCATTTAAACTGGTACAACACTTCAACGGCATTTTCACGTGTAGTTTCTTTTTCTATAATTTTTTTATTATACTCTTTAAGTTCTGGGGTACATGTATAGCTTGTGCAGGTTTGTTACATAGGTTTACAGGTGCCATGGTGGTTTTCAATCATTTGTAATTTCAAAATCTGAAATAGCTTTTGGATTTTGAAGATCTCCTAATGTCCACATGCAAAATACTCAATTCCTTTTCTTTCATCTCCCGGCCTCGTTTGTTTTTAATGGTTTCTGCTCTTTGTCTCATATTTTACTATAGAATATATACTGCATTTCTTTCCTGTTCTAAACATTGTTGTGATCATATTCTTGTAGCCAAATCTTTGTTCTCATTTTTTTTTTTTAATTTTTTATGCTGTTGAATCCCTCTGAGCCCTGCCTTTCCCTGCCTCCTCCTCCTCTGTACTCATTTTTGCTAAAATCTGTAAGTGGATAAATTCTTTAAAAGCTTTGCACATTGTGAAGGGTTGGTTTTTTTTTTTAATATTTATTACAGTAAGATTCAAATGTATGTGCAAGTAGAGAGCAATAAGCCGTTGTGTACCTGTCACTCAGTTACGTCTGTCACTTAGTCATTAACTTGGGGACACTCTTGTATCATCTATATCCTTTAACCTTCTTCTCATTATACTTTTTCTTGGGAGAAGTTTATTAATTGATAGGTGTTACTTTGGGGTGAATAAGAAGGTAGCCAACTAGTGTGCTGGGGAACTGCGGGTGGGCAGGGGTTCCTAGAAGCCAAAATGTAAGGTTCTTTTCTTTGGGATCCTTTCCTCTCCTTAGAGAAGACCCTTTAGCTTTCTACCTGAGAAGCTGATGCCTAGTTGTCAGGCTTTCTTCTTGCCAAGATAGGGGTGTTAACTCCTGTATACAGACGTTCACTTAATCCTTTTAACCAGTCCCACATCTCACCACAGCCCTATGCTATACCTGGGTTTCTCCATTCAGAACCCATTTAGGGTCTCTAGTGCCAGTCTTTTTCCTCATTGGCTGTGTCCCCCAGGTCCTTTTTTTAAAAAAATTTTTTCCCAATGGTGATGCACTTACTGAGCAGATGCAGTGATCTTCTTACCTGATCCTACGTATAACCGTTGGCCTAAATGTAAGATGGTTTGCCGGCATCAGCAATAAGACTAGTAGTGGGGCTAAAAAACAAGTTCTCTTAAGGCTAAATCTTGACCTCCTGTTCTAGGATGACCAACTTAATCTGAAAAGAATTTGCAACGTGTAAGTATATTAGGATTACAGCCATCGGTATACACACTTAAAAGTAGTTCAGCAGGGCACGGTGGTTCACACCTGTTATCCCAGCACTTTGGGAAGCCAAGGCAGGTGGATCATGAGGCCAGGAGTTCAAGACCAGCCTGGCCAACATGGTAAAGCCCCATCTTTACTAAAAAAAAATTAGCTAGGCGTGGTGGCGCATGCCTGTAATCCCAGCTACTTGGGACACTGAGGCAGGAGAATCACTTGAACCTGGGAGGCAGAGGTTGCAGTGAGCCGAGATCGTGCCACTGAACTCCAGCCTGGGTGACAAAGCAAGACTCTGTCTCAAAAAAAAGTAGTTCTGCTACCATTAACTTAGTCTAAAAGAGTCACATAAGAATACCAATGTTATTTTGTTCGAACGCCATGGTTATTTCAGTTTAAAAGCATTTCTCTCAAAGCTGCTTCTCTCTTCACAACAGTAGAGCTCTGGCAGTAAATTAAGTGGTTGAGGACTCAGTGAAACTGTGGCTAATTTCTGGTTCAGTCTGAGCTCTCTTTGCACTATGATCAAAATGGAGTCTTGCCAGCTGCCAAGGGTAGCCTTGCAGGTCTCTTCCAATGAATATAAGTTCCACATGGCTGGGGAGGCCTCATAATCATGGCAGAAGGTCAAGGAGGAGCAAAGGCATGTCTTACATGGTGGCAGGCAAGCCTGTTCTCATACTTTTAAAATTATTTGGTGACTGGGTGCGGTGGCTCATGCCTGTAATCCCAGCACTTTGGGAGGCCAAGACAGGCAGATCACTTGAGGTCAGGAGTTCGAGACCAGCCTTGCCAACGTGGTGAAACTTCATCTCTACTAAAAATACAAAAATTAGCGGGGCGTGGTGGTGCACACCGGTAATGCCAGCTACTCGGGAAGCTGAGGAACAATTGTTTGAACCCGGGAGGCGGAGGTTGCAATGGGCCAGGATTGTGTTACTGCACTGCAGCCTGGGCAACAGAGCAAGACTCTGTCTCAAAACAAACAAAAGTTATTTGGTGATTTTTTTTTTTTTTTTTTTTTTTTTTTTTTTTGAGACGGAGTCTCTGTGACTCAGACTGCAGTGCAATGGCACAATCTCTGCTCACTGCAACCTCTGCTTCCCGGGTTTAAGCAATTTTCCTGCCTCAGCTTCCTGAGTAGCTGGGACTACAGGCATGCGCCACCACACCGGCTAATTTTTGTATTTTTAGAAGAGACAGGGTTTCACCATGTTGGCCAGGCTGATCTCAAACTCCTGACCTCAAGTGATCCACCCGCCTTGGCCTCCCAAAGTGCTGGGATTACAGGGGTGAGCCAAAATACCCGGCCCATTTTAACCATTTTTAAGTGTACTGTTGAGTGACATTAAATGCATTCACAGTGTTGTGCAACCATCACTATCCATTTCCAGAACTTTTTCATCATTCTACATAGAAACTCTCTATCCATTAAATAACTCCCATTTTCCCCTTCCCTCTGCCCCTGGCAACCTCTCTTCTACTTTCTTTCTATGAGTTTGCCTGTCCTAACTGCTTCATATAAGTGAAATCTTACTATATGTGTCTTTTTGTATTTAATGAAGTGTAATGTTTTTAAGGTTCATCCATGTCATAGCATGTGTCAGAATTTTATTCTTTTTTCAAGCTGAATAATACTGTATTTTATGGATATCCACATTTTGTTTATTCATCCGTCAATGAACATTTGGGCTGTTCTCACCTTTTAACTATTGTAAATAATGCTGTTATGAACATGGCTATACAGATATCTGTTGGAATCCCACTTTAATTCTTTGGATATATACCTAGAAGAGGAATTGCTGGGACATACAGTAAATCTATGCTCAACTTTTTGAGGAACCACCCAACGATTTTCCAAAGTGGCTGCTCCATTTTACATTTTCATCAGTAATGCTCAAGAGTGCCAGTTTCTCCATTTGCTCACCCACACTTGCTATTTTCCTTTTCTTTGTTTTTTAATAAAATTCATTTTAATGGGTAGGAATTGGTATCTCATTGTGATTTTGAGTTGCATTTTCTAAGGAATATTGATGTTGAGCAGTTTTTCATACGCTGATTGGCCATTTGTATATCTTCTTTTTTGTCATCGTTTGAATTTTTTTTTTTTTTTTTTTTTTTTTTGAGACAGGGTCTTGCTCTGTTGCCGAGACTGGAGGGCAATGGCACGATCCCAGCTCACTGCAGCCTCATTCCTCTGGTCCCAAGTGATCCTCCCACCTCAGTCTTCCTAGTAGCTGCGACTGCAGGCACATGCCTCCATGCCTGGCTAATATTCATATTTTTTGTAGAGATGGGGTTTCGCCATGTTACCTAGGCTGGTCTTGAACTCCTGAGCTCAAGTGATCCATCCACTTCAGCTTCACAAAGTGGTGGGATTACAGGCATGAGCCACTCCACCAAGCCTGCATTTCTTCTTTAGAGAAATGTTTATTCAAGTCCTTTTCTAATTTTGAATTGTTTATTGTTACTTTGTTGTTACTGTTGAGTTGTAGGAATTCTTTACATATTCTGGATATTAATCCCTTATTAGATATATGATTTGCAAATAGTTTCTCCAATTCTGTTGGTTATCATTTCACTCTCTTTATTGTGTGCTGTGCACAACAATTTTAACTTTTTTTTCTTTTTTAAGACAGAGTCTCCCTCAGTCACCCAGGGTTGGAGTACAGTGCTGCAGTCTTGGCTCACTTCTGCAGCCTCCACGACTCCCAGACTCAAGCAATCCTCCTGCCTCAGCCTTCCAAGTAGCTGAGACTACAGACACACACAACCACGCTCAGCTAATTTTTTTTTGTATTGATCTCGCCACGTTGCCCAGGCTGGTCTCAAACTCCTGAGCTCAAGCAGTCTGCCTGCCTTGGCTTCCCAAAGTGCTGGGATTAAGGCGTGAGCCACCACGCCTGGCCAAAAGTTTTTAATTTTTATGAATTCCAGTTTATCAATTTTCTTCTTTTGTTGCCTCTACTTTTCAGTCCTTGCTAAATTCAGCATCATGAAGATCTTTCTCTTATGTTTTCTTCTAAGGGCATTACTGTTTTTAGCTCCTCTTCTTTAATCTATTTTGAGTTAATTTTTGTGTATAATATAAAAGAAAAGTCCAACTTCACTTTTGCGTGTAACTATCTAGTTTTCCCAGTAGCATTTGTTGACTGTCCTTTCCCCAATGACTGGTACCTTTTGTCAAAAATCAGTACATCATATTTGTGAGAGTTTATATCTGTTTTTTTTTTTTTTTTTTCTTTTTCTTTTCTTCAGGTTAGATGGGTAGTGCTGATGTCATAACAAGGTTTGAGAATGACACATCTCACATGTTTCTAAAACACCCAATTATCATTCTGGTGAACTACAGAAGATCTGTACTCTATTCTATTCCATTGGTTTATGTCAGTACCACATTGTTTTGCTTACTGTAGCTTTGTAACCTATATCACTGCCAGAAACTTCTGTAGTGTGGAGTACGACGTAAGACACCTCCCTGAAACTTTCCTCTGACTTACAAAGGCAGGAAGTTGTTTCATTTGTTTCACAAACCCAGTTGATAAATCATTAGGGAAAACCTAATGAAGCTTTTGCTACATGAAGATTTTCCTATCCTGTCACCATCATTCAGGGACATTTAAAAAAATTACATTATGTAGTTATCTTCTCTCACCAGAACTATGAAGTGCTGCTAGCCCACACCCCATTCTGAGACCAGGGAAGTTTTGGTTTTTTCTTTGGAGACTGGGGTTCTTGCTCTGTCTCCCAGGCTGGAGTGCAGAGGCACAATTTTGGCTCTCTGAAACCCCTGCCTCCCAGGTTCAAGTGATTTTTCCTTCACAGCTTCCAGAGTAGCTGGGACCACA
This sequence comes from Aotus nancymaae, assembly GCF_030222135.1. Taxonomy (NCBI): domain Eukaryota; kingdom Metazoa; phylum Chordata; class Mammalia; order Primates; family Aotidae; genus Aotus; species Aotus nancymaae. The sequence continues at coordinate 82,729 of NW_026989330.1, forward strand.
GGCACGCGGAGCACGACCGGCTAATTTTTGTGTTTCTACTAGAGACAGGGTTTCACCATGTTGGCCAGACTGAGAAAATTATAGTTTAGAGACTATGTTCGTGTGGCTTTCTGGTTATTTAAGTCATATTCAGTGTTGTCTCTGGTCATGTTTTGCTTTACTTTCAAGATTCTTTCATTTCAGTGAGCCTTGGTCTTAGCATATTTGTATTCTAATGATTTGAAGTCACATTCTGGCACTCAGAACAATAGAGACAATTGTAATTTTTCATATCTTCACATGATATGTCATTATCGTTTTTGATCCTGAGTAGTTAAATTTCATGTTGATTGTGTTTTTAACAGTAAAGTATATTTACTTGTGAAATAATTTTCATTCTGAATTTAAGGATCAAGATTATAGGACCGGCCCAAGTGAGGAGAAACCCAGCAGGCTTATTCGATTAAGCGGGGTGCCTGAAAATGCCACAAAAGAAGAGGTAAGGCATGTGTTCTTTCCTGTTTCTCTATGTCAGTTAAAAATTTAAAAACCTTTTAGTTTGAAAAATTGTAGGTTCACAAGATGCAAAGAAATGCGCTGAGAAGGCTTGTGTATTTTTCTCCCATCCTCCCTCAATGTTAATATTTTGCATAACTATGGTATAGTATCTAAACCAGGAAATTGACTCTGTTATAATTCATAAAGTTTATTCAGATTTTGCCATTTATGCATGTACTCACTGAGGTGAGGTTAAAAATTATTATGACAAATGATTGCTCTCTTTAGACACAATCACATCCTTTAGAACATATTATTTCTGGAATGCATACATAAAGATGCAGTTTATTTACAATAGTAAAAACTAGAAACTGCCTAACTGTCCAATATCAAAGGATTGGCTGACTAAATTAGGGCCGAACTTACGACATTTCTACTCTGTGCCAGGCATTGTGTGATACTTATAAGCATTAGTTCATTTAATTATCATATATATAATCTGTTCACTCTAAATATTAAGCATTACTGTATGCCAGGCATTGTTCTAGATACTGGGTGATGTAGCAGTGTATATTATAAAGTCACTGCCTCTATGGATAAAGAAAAAGCAAACAAAAAACAGATTACATAATTTTCGTCAGTGAATAAGTGCTCTGAAGAAAACTAAAGTATAGGCTGGGCATGGTGGCTTACACCTGTAATCTTAGCACTTTGGGAGACTAAAGCAGGCGGATCACTTGAGGTCAGGAGTTTGAGACCAGCCTAGCCAACATGGTGAAACCTCGTCTCTATTAAAAATAGAAAAAAAATAAGCTGGGTGTGGTGGCATGTGCCTGTAATCCCAGCTACTCAGGATGCTGAGGCAGGAGAATTGCTTGAACCCAGGAGGCGGAGGTTTTAGTGAACCAAGATTGTACCACTGCACTCCAATCTGGGCAACAGAGCAAGACCTGGTCTCAAAAAAGAAAACTAAAGCTAAAGTACAGGCTTAGAGTGTCACTGGAATTGGGGCTGTTTTATTTTTATCATCATCTTTGTTTGTTTGTTTGTTTGAGATGGAATCTTGCTCTGTCACCTCGGCTGGAGTCTAGTGGCACGATCTCGGCTCAGTACAACCTCTGCCTCCCGAGTTCAAGCAATTATTCTGCCTCAGCCTCCCAAGTAGCTGGGATTATAGGCACACACCACCACGCCTGGCTAATTTTTGTATTTTAGATAAAAACAGGGTTTCACCATATTGGTCAGGCTGGTCTCAAACTCCTGACCTCAGGTGATCCACCTCCCAAAGTGCTGTGATTCTAGACATGAGCCACTGCCCACAGCCCATTTTTAAATTTTGTTGAGGCAGAGTCTCACTTTGTTGCCCAGGCTGGAGCGCAGTGGTGCAGTCATGGCTCACCTCAGCCTCCTGAGTAGCTGGGACTACAGGCGTGCATGCTTATGGGGCTAATTTTTATATTGTGTAGTTAGGGAGGCATTACTGAGGAAGAGGCATTTGAGTCCAGGCCTGAATGCAGTGAGAGAACAGTTGAATATAGGGAAACAAACTGCCTGTGCTGAGGAAGTGCTGTGGCCCTGGACTGTAATGAACCCAGTACATCATTTTATGTTTAACACATGAGAAACTGGACACTAAAAGGTTACATAGCAAGTAAGCAGGAGAGCTTGGAATGTACACAATATGAGTACAGAGAGCTTGAGCCCTTTAAGGTTATGTTCTGCTTTTCTTATATACCTGAGAAGGTTATGTTCTTTTGCTTTTTTTATATACCTGAGGGAAAAAAAAAAAGAGACAGGATACTCCAGACTGGAGTGCATTGGCCCAATCAAGGCTCACTACAGCCTCAAACTCCTGGGCTCAAACCCTCCTCCCGAGTAACTGGGACTATAGGTGTCAGCCACCACTCTTGGTCAAAAAAAAATTTATTTATTTATTTATTTTTTTTTGAGGCTGAGTCTCACTCTGTCGCCCAGGCTTGGAGTGCAGTGGTGCGATCTCGGCTCACTGCAACCTCCACCTTCTGGGTTCAAGCAATTCTCCTGCCTCAGCCTCCTGAGTAGTTGGGACTACAGGCACGCACCACCACGCCCGGCTAATTTTGTATTTTTAGTAGAGATGGGGTTTCACCAAGTTAGCCCAGGATAGTCTTGATCTCCTGATCTCGTGATCCGCCCGCCTTAGCCTCCCAAAGTCTGGGATTACAGGCATGAGCCACTGTGTGCCCGGCCTTTTTTTTTTTTTTTTTTTTTTTTTTTTAATTTTTAAAAAATCTTTTAAAGGCAGCGTCTCGCTCTGTTGCCCAGGCTGGAGTATAGTGGCATGATCTCAGCTCACTGCAGCTCCAGCGTTCTACTTCCAAGTGATTCTCCTGCCTCAGCCTTCCAAGTAGCTGGGATTACAGGCATGTGCCACTATACGCAGCTAATTTTTTTTTTTGAGTTGGAGTTTTGCTCTTGTTGCCGAGGCTGGAGTGCAATGGCATGATCTAGGCTCGCCACAACCTCTGGCTTCCAGGTTCAAGTGATTCTTCTGCCTCAGCCTCCCGAGTAGCTGAGATTACTGTCATGCGCCACCATGCCCAGCTAATTTTGTATTTTTAGTAGAGACAGGGTTTCTCCACGTTGGTTAGGCAGGTCTCAAACTCTCGACCTCAGGTGATCCACCTGCCTTGGCCTCCCGAAGTGTTGAGATTACAGGCGTGAGCCACTGTACCCATCCTAATTTTTGTATTTTTAGTAGAAATGGGGTTTCTCCATGTTAGCCAGGCTGGTCTCAAACTCCTGACCTCAGGTGATCCACTTGCCTTGGCTTCCCAAAGTGCTGGGATTACAGGTGTGAGCCACTGTGCCTGGTCACCTGGGTAATTATTATTATTATTTTTGGAGATGGGGTCTCGCTCTGTTACCTAGGCTGTAGTGCAGTGGCGCGATCTTGCTCACTGAAGCCTTTGCCTCCCAGCAGTTCTCCCACCTCAGCTTCACAAGTAGCTGGGATTACAGGTGCACCACCACACCTGGCTAATTTTTGTATTTTTAGTAGAGATGGGGTTTCACCATATTGGGCAGGCTGGTCCTGAACTCCTGACCTCAGGTGATCCACCCTCCTTGGCCCCTCAAAGTGTTGGGAGTACAGGTGTGAGCTGCTGCACCTGGCCTCTCCCGGATAATTAAGAAAAAAAAAAAAAATTTTTTTTTTAAGAGATAGGGTCTCACTATGTTGTCCAGGCTTATCTTAAACATGTGGCTTTAAGCGATCCTCCCACCTTGGCCTTCTGAAGTGCTGGAATTATAGGTATGAGCCACTGCATTCCGCCAATTTTTGAATAATTACGTTTTACTCATTCTTTTTTCCTTTTGTTGAGACGGAGTTTTGCTCTTGTTGCCCAGGCTGGAGTGCGCAATGGTGTGATCTCGGTTCACCACAACCTCCGCCTCCTGGGTTCAAGTGATTCTCCTGAGCCTTCTGAGTAGCTGGGATTACAGGCATGCGCCACCACGTCCGGCTAATTTTGTATTTTTAGTAGAGACAGGGTTTCTCCATGTTGGTCAGGCTGGTCTCAAACTCCTGACCTCAGGTGATCTGCCTGCCTTGGCCTCCCAAAGTGCTGGGATTACAGGCATGAGCCACTGTGCCCGGCCTCATTAAACATTTTTTGAATGCCTTAAGTGTTTATCGTTAACTTTCCTTTTACACAATAATCATGGCTTTAAATGATGTATGATGAAAACCTTTAGGGAAAAATGTAACATTCAGTGTTTGATTATGATTTGTATCATTAGTGTAAATGCCATATTTTTACAGATTCTTAACGCTTTTCGGACTCCTGATGGTATGCCTGTAAAGAACTTGCAGCTGAAGGAGTATAACACAGGTGAGTTTCTTGACTTGCATATGGCCTTGGGTTAGGAAGGGTCTTTGTTAGATCTCTGCATCATATGCTACTTAAAACTTGTTTTAAGAAACCACAATTAAAATTTCCAGAAGCCTCTGTTGATGCCTTCAAATAACAAGCAGCTTTAGTCTTAGCTGTGGTTCTTTGTGGATATTTGTCCACACACGGGCGATGAGGATGCATGTTCCAGTTCTTCTGAATGCCTGTGATATATAAAGTGAGTGTTGCAGCAATTGCCCTGAATATATTTTATGTAATTATTAAACTTGCTATTTATGTTCTTCATGGTGGTGGAATGTTTATGTTTGAGCCTAATAGGATTTAATAAGCTTGCTGTATGTAAAATTTTACATTCATAGCTTCAGAGTAAAACTTAGGACTTCCCAGAGAAATTGTCCAAATTAGTGGTTTCTTTAATTTTCTGTTTTGCTTTGAGAATGGAGTCCTGTAACAGCTATTTTGTTGAAACCCATGAATAGATGCAGAAGAGCTTTCTCTTTGACATCTGTTCTATGGTCTGAACTGTAGATTAAACTTTTGAGAATATGCTCCTAGTCATATTTTACAGTACCAATTTCAGTCATTTCCTTTAAATCTTACTATAGTAAAAGTGGGGAAAGGTGAAATGCCAACAACTCAAGGTTTTGGCCAATATTTTTAGAACTATATATAATAATAAGTGGTTTAAAAATAAAGATAATCTTTAGGTGACCTATTTTGCAGAATTTTAAATGGAAGAGAGTAGAGCATGAGTCTTCACAGAGTTTAGAATTTCAGTTAAAGAGATCTTCAAGTAAGAACATGTCATAGTTTTGAGGGCATAATTTTAGCAGTTTACCATGGAATAAAAATTTTGCATTCACTAGATAGCTTCTTCATATTGCTTCCGCAGAGGAAAATTATCCACAAAATAAATTTTGTGCTTGAAAGAATATGGTATTAAGTCCAGAAATAATTTGTTCTATAATTTGAGAGCAAACTCAGAAGTATTATTTCTCAGAGAGTTAATTATTTCTTTTGTTTTAAAAACATCAATCTTGAATTTGTGGAAACCTAAGAGTAGATATATTATTATTATTGTATATCTCACTTTTGTTGGTTATATTTATTTTTTGCATATGCCTCATACATGCTTTCTTTGGGAACTCAAGGTAGAATTTACAGGCTAGAGATGCTTTTTAACTCTCAAGATAGTAATGTCAGCTGTCTTGTTTCATGAACTGTGCTTTCATTAAGTATTGATATGTTTAGTAAAGGAGATGTCTTAATATTTAAATAGCAGCAGTTCAAACTCCAGTTTCTTTAGTATTCTTTGACTTTCTAATTGTCAAATTTGTCAGCACAGTAAAAATTATATTAACATATAGGGTCTAAAGAGGAAGTTCTGAAATGTGCTGATTGTAGTAGCTATTAGAATTGGCAGACTGAAGACACTGATACACCTGGGAAATCATTCAGGACAGTGCTTAAAAATAAAACTAAAAACACCTTTCGGCAAATACAATCTTTTCTTGGCATTCTGTTAAGTTGTGTGTGTGTGTATGTGTTTTTTTTTTTTGTTGTTGTTGTTGTTTTTAGTGAAAGGATTGGATTACCTGTTATTACATCTCTATGTGACAAGTAGGATGAACTTTTGAAAATGTCAGTCAGATCATGTTACTCCCATGTCTAAAACCCTCTTAGTGCCTTCATCTTCACTTGGAAGAAATTCTCAACTTCTTGTTTCATCTTACAAACCCGTGCATGAGCTGATCCTTGGCTGTTTGATCTTATTCGGTACTGCTCTCCACCTGCTGTATTTTACTGTAACCACACTGAGCTTTTCTCTTGTCTTTGACCAATACAAACTTCTTTCTGTGTCAGAGTCTTTGCACTGGTCTTCCCTCTGATCTTTACTTGTCTTCTAGGGTTTAGTTCTTGACTTCAGTTTCACCTTTCTGAGTCCTTGTGTCACCTTCAAATCTAAAATCACCTGGTAGTTGTTTTCTATCACATCCTTGTTTGGATCTATCACTGATTGGATATTTCTATCACTGGATTTTTCAGTTGGATCTATCACTGATCTATCACTGGTCACTGATTGGATTGAATCTGTCACTGGTATTGGATGATATTTTTCTCAGTGGTTTTGTGTAACTTATTTCTCTCACTAGAGAGGAATGACAGCAGGAGCCTTATCTTGTTCCTTCTTGTTTCCACCAGTGCTTGACAGTCAGTAGGTCCCACATATGCATGGAATAGATTATTATTTATGATGTTTGTGAAGAGCAGCTCTGATTTCCCCTCAGGTGTGGAGCATTAAAGGGTAGTGGAGGTTTCACAGCAGCAGTGCAGCTTAGGGCTTATCTGAAGAATATGTCTTGGAACAATCAGATGTTCTGAGAACTATAACGTTTACCGTTAAAAGATCATATGTGGTAGCCAGGCACGATGTTGTACATCTGTAGTCCTAGCTACTTGGGAGTCTGAGATGGCAGAATTGCTTGAGCCCAGGAATTTGAGGTCAGCCTGGGCAACTTAGCAAGACCTTGTCTCCTTTAAAAAAAAAAAAGTCGTATGTGAATCTCAGTAGTAACAGTGACTTAAAAATTTTTTTATGGCTGGGCATGGTGGCTCACGCTTGTAATTCCAGCACTTTGGGAGGCCAAGGCGGGTGGGTCGTGAGGTCAAGCGATTGAGACCATACTGGCCAACATGGTGAAACCCCATCTCTACTAAACATACAAAAATTAGCTGGGTGTGGTGGCGCATGCCTATGGTCCCAGCTACTTGGCAGGCTGAGGCAGGAGAATTGCTTGAACCTAGGAGGCGGAGGTTGCAGTAAGCCGAGATCGCACCACTGCACTCCAGCCTGGCAACAGTGAGACTTCATCTCAAGAATAAATAAATAAATGAATAAATAAATAAATTTATTATTTTTTTTTATGAGAGACAGGGTCTTACTCTGTTGCCCAGGTTGGAGTGCATTTGTACGATCGTAGCTTACTGTAACCTCAAACCCTGTGCTCAAGTGAACCTTCTGTCTCAATCTTCAGAGTAGTTAGGACTACAGATGCGTGCCACCATGCCAGGCTAACTTTTTGTAGAGGTGCGGTCTTACTGTGTTGCCCAGGCTGGTCTCAAAATCCTGAGCTCAAGTGATTCTCCTGCCCCGTCATCCCAAAGTGCTGGGATTACAGGTGTGAACCACTATGCCCAGCCAAATGGGTGACTTTCATAGGTGAAAACTGGCAGTCAGTATTTTAGGCTGAGTGATCACCTGCAAGATGGATATTGCTCATAAAAGGGGAATTATGTAGCACAGTCCATCCTTTTTTTTTTTTGGAGACAGAGTCTCGCTTTGCCACTCAGGTGGAGTTCAGCGGCGTGATCTCAGCTCACTGCCACCTCTGCCTCCCAGGTTCAAGCAGTTCTCTGCCTCAGTCTCCTGAATAGCTGGGATTACAGGCCCCCACCACCACACCCAGCTAATTCTTGTATTTTTGTATTTTTTTTTTTTGAGACAGAGTCTTGCTCTGTTGCCAGGTGCTAGGGTGGAGTACAGTGGCACAGTCTCGGCTTACTGCAACCTCTGCCTCCTGGGTTCAAGCAATTCTCCTGCCTCAGCCTCCCAAGTAGCTGGGACTACAGGCGCACGCCATCATGCCCAGCTAATTTTTGTATTTTAGTAGAGACGGGGTTTCACCATGTTAGCCAGGATGGTCTTGATCTCTTGACCTCATGATCCGCCTGCCTCGGCCTCCCAAAGTGCAGGGATTACGGGCGTGAGCCACTGCGCCCGGCCCTGTCACAAGAGAGATTAATGCCTGTTCATTGACTCTAGTAATGTATTAGTGTAATTTTTGTCTTCACAGCAGTGCAGCTTAGGTCTTACCTGAAGAATATGTCTTGGAACAATCAGATGTTCTGAGAACTATAATGTTTACTGTTAAAAGATCATATGTGGTAGGAGGCATGATGTTGCACACCTGTAATCAGTTTCTTTGTTGTTCGTTTGAGATGGTGTCTTGCTCTGTTGCCTAGGCTGGAGTGCAGTGGCGCGATCTCGGCTCACTGCAACCCCTGGCCCCCACTGCCTGGCTCAAGCAGTTCTCCTGCCTCGGCCTCCCAAGTAGCTGGGATTACAGGCGGCTAATTTTTGTATTTTTAGTAGAGACAGGGTTTCACATGTTGGCCAGGCTGGTCTTGAACTCCTGACTTCGTGATCCACCGGCCTTGGCCTCCCAAAGTGCTGGGATTACTGGTGTGAGCCACCGTGCCTGGCCAGAGTCACAACTTTTATCTAGAACCTGTGAGGTTAAATGGGTTTATGAATTTTTCAAGTTATAGAAATGTAATTTAAATATATAGGAATTACATCTCCCAGGGGAATGTGTACTCAGACATAATATGCTGCAAAATTATTAATATTCTCACTAAGAGGAGTAAATAAAGACTAAAGCAACTCATAGTGTAGGCCAGTATTTGCCTTAAAATGACTTTGTTGAAGTGTACCAAAAACTTGACATTTATGGGATTTTGAAATTGTAGATAAGAGATTTTGGACCTACATATGTTCTATATATTTGAAGTTTTCACTTGCCGTTTACAAATATATTATAAACCCCATGAATTGTAAATTACCTTGAGTTATATGATTATTTCTGGAAAAAGTACCAGGAGTAAAATGTGTTTTGGTGACTCGACAAACTCTAGTATATACATAAAATGGAATACTCCTCAGCAGTAAAGAAGAAACTACTCGTGTACCTAACAACATGGATGAATCTCAATGGCAATATGCTGAATGAAAGAAACTAGACTCATAAGGCTATATACACTGCCATCAGGAGGAATGAAATGCTGATTTATGCTACAACGTAGATGAACCTTGAAAATATTATGAAAGAAGCCAGACCCAAAAGACCAAATATGGAACAATTTAATTTATATGAAATATCTAGAGTAGGCACATCCATAGAGATAGAAAGCAGATTGGTGGTTGTCAGGGACTAGAGGAATGGGGAATGAGTCTCTAATGGGTATTGGGCTTCAGTCCCTAATGGGTATGGGACTTCTTTTGGGATGATAAAAATGTTCTGGAACTAGGTAGTAGTGTTGGTTGCACAACATTGTGAATGTACTTAATGCTTCTGAATTTTATACTTTAAAATGGTGCATTTTATGTGATGTGTATTTGCTTACAATTTTTTTAAAAAGGCTACATACTGTATGTGTATGTGTGATGTCACTTATGTGACATTCTGAAAAAGGCAAAATTTTAGGAATTGGAAAGAGCAGTGGCCAGGGTATTGGGGGAGGCATTAACTGTAAAGTGGAAGCATGAGGGGATTTTTAGGTATAATGCAATTGTTCTGTAATCTTGATTGTGGTGGTAATGGTGTATCTGTATTAAATTTACTGAGTTGGTAACTATTGTGGTTATGTTTGAGAACATCTTTTTTTTTTTTTTCTTTAAGACAGAGTCCTGCTCTGTTACCAGACTGGAGTGCAGTGGTATGATCTTAGCTCACTGCAACCTCCGCCTCCCGGGTTCAAGCAGTTCTTTTGCCTCAGCCTCCTGAGTAGCTGGGACTACAGGTGTGTGCCACCTAGCTCAGCTAATCTTTGTATTTTTAGTAGAGATGGGGTTTCACCATGTTGGCCAGGATAGTCTTGATCTCTTGAACTCATGATCCGCCTGCCTCGGCCTCCCAAAGTGCTGGGATTACAGGCATGAGGCACTGTGCCCAGCGTTTTTTTTTTTTTGTTTTTTTTTTTTCCCTTAATGGAGTCTTGCTCTGTTGTCCAGGCTGGAGTGCAGTGGCATGATCTCAGCTCACTGTGGCCTCCACCTCCTGGGTTCAAGCAATTCTCCCTGCTTTATCCTCCCGAGTAGCTGGGATTATAGGCTCCTGCCCTCACTCCCAGCTAATTTTTGTATTTTTTCTTTTATTTGAGATGGAGTCTCTCTCTGTCACCCAGGGTGGACTGCAGTGGCATGATCTTAGCTTACTGCAACCTCCGCCTCCTGGGTTCAAGTGATTCTCCTGCCGCAGCCTCCCGAGTAGCTGGGACTACAGGCGTAGTGCCACCCAACCCAGCCAATTTTTGTATTTTTAGTAGAGACAGAGTGTCACCATATTGGCCAGGCTGGTCTCGAACTTCTGACCTTGTGATCCACCCACCTTTGCCTCCCAAAGTGTTGGGATTACAGGTATGAGCCACCGTCCCCAGCCTAATTTTTGTAGTTTTTAGTAGAGATGGGGTTATGCCATGTTGACCAGGCTGGTCTTGAACTCCTGACCTTAGGTGAGGAGTTGGCCTCCCAAAGTGCTGGGATTACAGGCGTGATGCACCATGCCTGGCTGAGAACATCTTTATTCTTAGAAAATACATCCTGAAGTTTTTAGAAGTAAAGGACTACGATGTATGCAGCTTTCTCTTATGGTTTAGAAAAATAAATTTTCTTTTTTTTTTTTTCCCCTAAACCATAAGAGAAAGGGGGAAGGGAGAAAGAGAGTAATAAGTAGATGGATCACAATGTTATATTAACCGTTGAATCTGGGGCTGGACGCGGTGGCTCGTGCCTGAAACTTTGGGAGGCCGAGGCAAGCAGATCGCCTGAGGTCAGGAGTTCGAGACCAGCCTGGCAAACATGGAGAAACTCTCTGTCTACTAAAAATAGAAAAATTAGCTGGATGTGGTGGCAGGCATCTATAATCCCAGCTACTCAGGAGACTGAGGCAGGAGAATCATTTGAACTCGGGAGGCGGAGATTGCAGTGAGCCAAGATCATGCCATTGCTCTCCAGCCTGGGTGACGGAGTGAGAATCTGTCACACACACACAAAAAAGGTGCATCTGTGTAAAGCCTATATGAATCTTTTTCCTCTATTGTGTTATTACTGCAATTTTTTTGTAACTTGGAAATTATTTCCAATAAAAAGTTGAAAAACTGACATAAAGCTGATATATTTTATTTTTAAATGATCAGCAGAAACCTTGTAAGCTGAAGACTGCAATGAACATCTTCTGTCAACAAGTAAACTATAGAGCAGTAGTTCTCAGAGTGGATCCTGGACCATCATCATCTCTTTACCACCTGGGAACTTGTTAGAAATTCAAATTCTTAAGCCCCATTCTAAACCTACTGAATCAGAAACTCTGGGGTGGGGCCCAGTAATCTTCGCTCTTAACAAGTCCTCCTGATAATTTTAATGTACCCTGAAGACCACTGGCAGTAGATTAACTGTTTGTTTAGATTTATTATTCTAGAACCTTTGCGCGTTTTAAAAGTGACTTAAGCAAGAGGACCTTCTGTAAGTAGACAAAGCTAATGCTTATGTGCTTTAGGAGCCAGTGCTGATCACATGCCTTGCCTACCTAGTATCCGTTCTCCTGCTCTGCATAGCAGGAGAAGGAGCTGTAGTAGTGTTGGTACCGTCTTACAACTTTAATTATGTGTAACTAAGGACATATACCTTAGTTGTTTTTTCTGTTTATATGTGATACATTTTCTCCAGAGATCTTGGAATGGTTGTAGATCTTCTCATTCATATGGTGTTTCTGTGACATACGAATGCAGGCAGAATTGCTTTTGATTTTTAGGTAGCTTTTCATACTACATAGTATATAAGCTTGCTGTGATATTTTTCCAAAAGGGATTTATATATTTAAGCAAAAAATGATACAACTTCTGGATTATGTTTCCTATTAAGTCTCAAACATAGAAAGTAATTATAGTAACTGAAGTGCTGCAGAATTATTTTAGTACTGGTTTATTAACTAATGTCACAAAGTTAGAGGATTGCTAAGGTGATGTTAGTAGGCTGGCAGTGTTCATGTGGTGAATGGACAGTTCTTATTCTTGGGAAGGAAATTTCTTCTTGGAAAGTGAGCATTTGCAGTGACTAGATCAGTCATTTGGTCTGCCGCCTGGCATTTTGGGTCTACTGAAAGTGACGTTGTAGCAAAGGCCCTGTACCTTCTGCATTTCTTTCTTTTTCTTTTTTTTTTTTTCTTTTTTTTTTTGGTACGGACAGGGTCTTGCATTGTTGCCAAGGCTGGCCTTGACCTTCTGTCAAGCAATCTTCCCACCTTAGCTTCCTGAGTAGCTGGGACTACAGGCACATGCCACCGTGAGACGGAGTTTCACTCTTGTTGCCTAGGCTGTAGTGCACTGGCACGGTCTTGATTCACTGCAGCCTCCGCCTCCCAGGTTCAAGTGATTCTCTTGCCTCAGCCTCCCAAGTAGCAGAGATTACAGGCGCCCGCCATCATGCCCAACAAATTTTTTGTATTTTTTCTTACTAGTGATGGGGTTTCATCATGTTGGCCAGGTTGGTCTCGAACTCCAGACCTCCGGTGATCCACCTGCCTTGACCTCCCAAAGTGCTGGGATTACAGGTGTGAGCTATCATGCCTGGCCTGGTTTCTTCTTTTTTTTTTTTTTTTTTTTTTTTTTTTTGAGACGGAGTTTCGCTCTTGATACCCAGGCTGGAGTGCAATGGCGCGATCTCGGCTCACCGCAATCTCCGCCTCCTGGGTTCAGGCAATTCTCCTGCCTCAGCCTCCTGAGTAGCTGGGATTACAGGCACGCGCCACCGTGCCCAGCTAATTTTTTGTATTAGTAGAGACGGGGTTTCACCATGTTGACCAGGATGGTCTCGATCTCTTGACCTCGTGATCCACCCGCCTCGGCCTCCCAAAGTGCTGGGATTACAGGCTTGAGCCACCGCGCCCGGCCTTTTTTTTTTTTTTTTTTTTTTAAATTTTTTTGAGGTGGAATCTCAGTCACCCAGGCTGGAGTGCAGTGGTGCAGTCTTAGCTCACTGCAACCTCTTCCTCCTGGATTCAAGCAATTCTCCTGCCTCAGCCTCCCTAGTAGCTGAGATTACAGGCACCCACCACCACACCCAGCTGATTTTTATATTTTTAGTAGAGACGGGTTTCACCATGTTGGCGAGCCTGGTCTCAGTCTCCTGACCTCAAGCAGTCCACTCACCTTGGCCTCCCAAAGTGCTGGAATTGTAGGGGTGAGGTACCGTGCCCTGCCTAAAATTTTTTTTTTTTTTTTTTGAGATTGGGTCTTACTACGTGGCTCAGGCTGGTCTTGCACTCCCAGGCTCAAGTAATCCTCCTGCCTTGGCCTCCCAAAGTGCTGAGATTACAGCCACTGAGCCCAGCTGCCCTGTACATTTCTTAAGGGTAACAGGCTCATATCTTTTCATTACTCATAATTGAAATATTTTGAGTCTTTACCTCCGTGTCGATAAAACAGAAATAACTTAAGAAGAAAATTTCAGAGAGAATCTTTCAATTTAGGAATAGAAATCCATTGTGAAATTGGAGATTTGACATTGATGATAGAAAACATGCATAGTAGCCAAGTGTGGCGATCTCTGCCTGAAGTCTTTAGCTACTCAAGAGTCCGAGACTTGAGCTCAGGAGTTTGTGACCAGCATGGGCAATATAGTGAAATTCTGTCCCAAGAAAGGGAAAAGAGAAGAGCACATAGCTTACGGTATCCCAAATGGAGAAGCTAAAGACAGAATAGCTTAACATCAATTTAGGAAAAAAATTATAATTGAAAAGTGCAAATACACATTTTGCATTGTTTTTGGCATTTATAGAAAAGACAGGTAAATACTTTTCGTGTTTTTTTTTTTTCTTTTTCTTCTTCTGAGATGGTCTCACTGTTACCAGGCTGGAGTGCAGTGGTGTGATCTTGGCTCGCTGCAACCTCCGACTGCCTGGTTCAAACTATTCTCCTTTGTGGCTGGGATTATAGGCATGTGCCACAATGCCTAGCTATTTTTTTTCTATTTTTAGTCCAGACAGAGTTTCACCATGTTGGCCAGGATGGTCTCAATCTCCTCACCTGTGATCCACCCGCCTTGGCTTCCCGAAGTGTTGGGATTACAGGCGTGAGCCATTGCACCTGGCCAACACTTTTGGTTTCTTAGGGAAAAGGTAACCATTGGCTGATTGGAAAATATCATGTTTACTTGTCACATCTCTAAAACAACAGAAGGTCTTGTTTTTAACCAGGAGTCTTATCAGTTTTGGTGCAACATTTGGGAAGGATGTGGCAGTTGAAACTTAAGGAAAGGTGGCTGAGCTTAAAAAATCAGAATGTCTAGGAAGCCAAGAGATGCTTTTAGGGCTGGGCTGGTCTTGTGAAGGCAGTGGGTGGATGCTTTGGCTGATCTAGGGAAGAATCTGTGATTCACTGGTGCAGGGATCAGGTTACCCTGGTGAGACAGGTCCTGGAACTAGGGTTAATTTGGTCATTTTCAGAATGACCTGGGGTTTGGCATATTTATTTTATTTTTAAAATTTCTCGCTGGGTGCAGTGGCTCATACCTGTAATCCCAGCACTTTGGAAGGCTGAGGCCAGCGCATCACTTGAGCTCAGGAGTTTGAGACCAGCCTGGGCAACATGGTGAAACTCCATCTTTCCAAAAAAAAAAAAAATTAGCTGGATGTGGTGGTGCACGCCTGTAGTCCCAGCTACTTGGGAGGCTAAAGCAGGAAGATCACTTGAGCCAGGGAGGTGAGGGTGGAGGTTCCAGTGAGTCAAGATCATGCCACTGCACTCCAGCATGGGCAACAGAGAGAGACCCTGTCTCAAAAAAATAAAATAGTGGATGTAAAATAAAATAGGGGTGGCTCAAACCTATAATCCCAATACTTTGGGAGGCCAAAGTGGGTGGATCGCTTGAGGCCAGGAGTTTGAGACCAGCCTGGTCAACATGGCGAAACCCCATCTCTATTAAAAATATAAAAATTAGCCAGGCTGGTGGTATACGCCTGTAATCCCAGCTACTTACTTGGGAGGCTTAGGCATGAGAATTGCTTGAACTTAGGAGGAGGAGGCTTCAATGAGCTGAGATCACACCACTGCACTCCAGGCTGGATGACAGAGTGAGACTCTGTCTCAAAATGAAATAAAATAAAATAAAACAATTTTCAAGGTAGAAGTCTTGTAGTCAGCCTTACTATTGTTGACAAGGACATGGTCCTGAGTACAGAAATCTCGGCAGTTGATAAAGACAGGAAGACAGAAACTTCTTACAAGAAGTTTCCAGATTTTGCATCTTCTGACATCTCAGCTAAATGACTCTGAGGAAGAGGATACCACTTACCAGTTTTGAGACACGGGAAGGTTATATTCTCTTCCTCAGAATCATTGAGCTGAGATGGAATTTGCCTCTCTCAGATTGGGGAAGGTGTTTGAACTCTGCTCACAGCCCTCTGTCAGTTACACTGCCTTGCTGAGTTCCCTCACCCTTCCTTAGATAGAATTACTGTTGGCTTCTGTAGTCCTCACTTTCCTCTTTTGCCAAATGTTCAGGTAGCTTTGGCTGAATCTTCCAGGTTTGATAAAGCTGTATGGGCTTCCTGTGCCTTTTGGTAGTTAGGAGTCACTGAAGTTGGGGTACTTCTGCTAGAGTGACAAGAAGAAAAGGGTCGTAACTCAGCCTGTATAGTTCAGGGGGCTTTTTGACTCTTAGCTACACTCCAGGTAGGGGATATTTATTTATTTCGAGACGAGTCTTGCTCTTTCGCCAGGCTGGAGTGCAGTGCCGCAATCTTGGCTCACTGCAGCCTCTGCCTCCCGAGTTCAAGTGATTCTCCTGCCTCAGCCTCCAGGATAGCTGGGACTACAGGCACGTGCCACAACGCCCAGCTAATTTTTGTATTTTTAGTGGAGACGAAGTTTCACCATGTTGGGGAGGCTGGTCTCGGTCTCCTGACCTCATGATCTGTCCTCCTAGGCCTCCCAAAATGCTGGGATTACAGGCGTGAGCCATGGCACCCAGCCAGGAATTTATTTATATAATTACCTTAAATGAGTACCAGGTAGAGGCTAGAGGCCATCAAAACTATTTACAGGCTTTTAAAATACATTGACAGTGGCTTCTTCCTTTAACCCTGTGCTTGCAACAGAACATCTGGTGAGACTATGCTGCTCACCGTTTCTAGGTTACGTTCTCTACCCTTGCAATGTAAATTAATTTTTACCTGGTTTCTTGTTTCTTGCATGGGTTATCTCTTAGGTCTTCTGTCTGACTTAGGACTAGGCAGTGGTGACGGTTGCACTACTTCGGCAATATACCACTGAATTGTATTATGTACTCATTCTTTTAAGAGTAAGTTTTATAGTACTCTTATCACCCAGGATGGAGTGTGGTAGCATGGTCTTGGTTCACTGGCAACCTCCACCTCTCTGGTACATGTGATTCTTCTGTCTCAGCCTCCTGAGTTGCTTGGATTACAGGTGTCCACCACTACACCTACCTAACTTTTGTATTTTTTTTTTTTTGGTAAACACAGGGTTTCACCATGTTAGCCAGGCTGATTTTGAACTCCTGACCTCAAGTGATCTGTCTGCCTCAGACTCCCAAAGTGCTGGAATTATAGGTGTGAGCCATTGCATCCAGCCCATTTTTAAAAATTATACTATGCTCTGTAACCGTGAAGAAGTTAGGAGTTATTCTTTAGTATTACCTGCCTTTCTTTTTGTCTTTTTCTTTCTTTTTGTGAGAAAAGGTTTTGCTCTGTTGCCCCGGATGGAGTGCATTGGCATGCTCACGGCTCACTGCCTTGTCAACCTCCCGGGCTCAAGCTATTCTCCTACCTCAGCCTCCCTAGTAGCTGGGACTATAGACATGCACCACCATGCCTAGCTGATTTTTTTGTATTTTTTGTAGAGGCAGGGTTTTGCCATGTTGCCCAGGCTGGTCTCAAACTCCTGAGCTCAAGTGATTCACCTGCCTCAGCCTTCCAAAATGCTGGGATTACAGGTACGAATCTTACTTTTTTTTTTTTTTTTTTTTTGAGACAATGTCTCACTTTGTCATCCAGGCTGAAGTGCAGGGGTGCAATCTCAGCTCACTGCAACAGAGGTTGAATCCTCCTGGATTCAAGTGATTCTCCTGCCTCAGCCTCCCAAGAAGCTGAGATTACAGGCGCCCATCACAATGCCCAGCTAATTTTTGTATTATTTATTTATTTATTTTGAGATGGAGCTTTGCTCTTGTTGCCCAGGCTGGAATGCAGTGGCGCAGTTTCAACTTAACCTCAACCTCCACCTCTCAGGTAAAGCGATTCTCCTGCCTCAGCCTCCCAAGTAGCTGGGATTACAGGCATGGGCCACCACACCCGGGTAATTTTGTGTTTTTAATAGAGACGGGGTTTCTCCATGTTGATCAGGCTGGTCTCAAACTCCTGACCTCAGGTGGTCTGCCCACCTTGGCCTCCCAAAGTGCTGGGATTATGGGCATGAATGAGCCTTATTTTTGGAGACAGGGACTCACTCTGTTGCCTAGGCTGGAGTACAGTGATGTGATTATGGCTCACTGCAGCCTTGAACTCCTGGGCATGGCGCAAGTGATCTTCCTGCTTCAGCTTCATGAGTAGCTAGGACTATAGGCATGTGCCACCATACCAGCCAGTTTTTAAAATTTTTATTGAGAAGTTGCCTTGCTGTGTTGCCCAGGCTGGTCTCAAATTCCTGGCCTCAAGTGATTCACCCACCTTGGCCTCCCAACAGTGTGGGGATTACAGGTGTGAGCCACTATCCCTGGCCTGCCATTCTGATTAGTTTATGCCTGTCCTGTTGAAACTGTTGGGTAGTGTTATTATTTGTTAATTGATTCTTTCATCCAACTAATATCTGAGTGGCATTAAGATGCTGGGATATGCTGGTAAATGTAATGTAATCTTTGACCCTAAGGAGCTTCGGTTTTTGTGGAAAATGGGTATCTGGGAGTATTCCTCTTCTACTCGGCTATGGTATTTTACCCTGCCTCAGCCTCCTAAAGTGCTGGGATTACAGGCATGAGCCACTATGCCTGGCCTACAATGCATATTTTTTAAAAATAATATTTTCCACCTTGTAATGTAGTTAAGAGTTTGTAGATTTCCTTTTTTTTTTTTTTTTTTTAAACAGTCTTGCTCTGTTGCCAGGCTGGAGTGCAGTGGTGCGATCTCAGCTCCCTGCAGCCTCCATCTCCTGTGTTCAAATGATTCTTCCGCCTCATCCTCCTTAGCAGCTGGGATTACAGGCACCCACCACTATGCGCAGCTAATTTTACTATTTTTCGTACAGACGGGATTTTGCCATCCATGTTGACCAGGTGGTCTCAAACTCCTGACCTCAGGTGATCCACCCTTCAACTCCAAAGTATGAGTTAACATATATATGCAAACTCTAGAAATAAAGTATTAAGTCAAACCTCCCAAGAAATTTCCCCCAAAAAGGTGCTAACAGATGTTATTTTATTTTATTTATTTATTTTGATACAGAGTTTATCCCTCTGTTACCCAGGCTAGAGTGGTGTAGCGGCGTCATCTCGATTCACTGTAGCCTCACCTCCCAGATTCAAGCAATTCTTCTGCCTCAGTCTCCTGAGTAGCTGGGATTACAGGTCCCCACCACCGTGCCTGGCTGATTTTTGTATTTTTAGTAGAGAAAGAGTTTCACCATGTTGGCCAGGCTGGGCTTGAACTCCTGACCTCAAGTGATCTGCCCTCCTTGGCCTTCCAAAATTCTGGGATTACATGTGTGAGCCACCGTGCCCAGCCTTTAATTTTAATTTCTAAAACTATGCAGTAGTATTACATTCAGGGAACAGCATAGAATTTTCTTTTCCTTCATTTGTATTATTATTAAATACAGTCATGCATTGTGTAATGACAGGAATACATTTTGAGAAACGGATCATCAAGTGATTTTGTCATTGTGTAACATCGTAGGGTATACTTACACAAACTAGATGTTACAGCCTTCTATACAGTTAGGCTATATTGTATGGCCTGTTACTTCTAGGCCACAAAACTGTATAGTGTGTTACTGTATTGAATAATTGTGACAATTGCCATAGGCAATTGTGACACAACGGTGTTTGCATATTTAAATATAGAAAAGGTAATGCATCGTGCCACCAAATACAATAGCTGTGATGTCACTGGGTGATAGAAATTTTTCAGTGCCATTATAATCTTATGGAACCATTGTTTTATATGCATGCATTTTGCTGTTGATCAAAACGTAGTTAAGCGGTACATGCTCACTTTGGTCTGGGTGCTGTGGCTCACGCCTATAATCCCAGCACTTTGGGAGGCCAAAGCGGGCAGATTGCCTGAGGTCAGGAGTTCAAGACCAGCCTGGCTAACATGGTGAAACCCTGTCTCTACTAAAAATACAAAAATTAGCGGGGCATGGTGACATGCGCCTGTAATCCCAGCTACTCGGGAGGGTGAAGCAGAAGAATCACTTGAACTCAGGAGGCAGAGGTTGCAGTCAGCTGAGATCGCGCCACTGCACTCTAGCCTGGGCAACAAGAGTGAAACTTCAACTCAAAAAAAAAAAAAAATACTCACTTTGTTTATCAGACAATGAATATGTTTGACAGATATACATACGTATTTATCAAATGAACCCTTTTTAGGGGGGAAACCTTAATTAAGGGTAGGCTGGTATTTTTAAATGTCTGCCTGAAGGACAAGTGCTATAAGGAAATTTCAGTGGTATTTGCAGTTGACGTTGGCATAAAGTAGGGGGATAAACAGACCCCAGGTGAATTGATAGATGGGTGTCTGAACATGTTCAAGAATGATGTCTTGAATAATGTTTGCCTCCTGAGTTATGTAGGCAAAGCGATGATAAAAGATGTTCCTCCCTCTTGATGCCAGCTAATTCTGATACTAACTACCTGGAGTTAGCCTCAGACTCCACAGGTTGAAGGGTTTGGTCACATAAGACTGTTCTTCAGACACCAGTTGCAGTGATCAGTTATTCGGTCCCAAGGTTACCTACACTTCTGTTTGATTTGACTATAAAATTGGAGGTTCCCACAGTCTACCCCTTTAGATTTGATAACTTTCTAGTATGGCTGCAGAAAACTCAGGGAAACACTTAGCTTATGTTTATCAGTTTTTTATTAAGTATACAATTAGCCAGATGAGGAGATAGGTAGGGCAAAGTCCAGAAGGGTCCTGAGTGTTGAGTGTAGGATTCTCTGTCCTGTGGAGTATGCCACCCTCCCAGCATGTAGATGTGTTCATCAATCAGGAAGCTCTGTGAGCCCTTTTCTGTAGTTGTTTTTATGGAGGTGTCATTATGTAGGCATGATTGATTAAGTTATTGGCAATGGGTTATTAGCTCAATCCCGTCTCCCCTCCCCGGAAGTTGGTGGGTGGTACTAAAAGTTCTGAGCTTCTGGTCAAGGCTTTGTCTTTCTAGGTAGCCCTCATCCTGACACTATCTAGGGGCGTTCCAAGAGTTGTCTTATTAGAACAAAAGACACTCTTATCACCCTAATCACTCAGGAATTTCCAAGGGTTTTAGGAGCTGTATGCCAGGAACCTGGGACAGATCAAGTATCTTTCTATGATACCACAGATGGGGACCCCAAAGCAAGCTCTGGCTGGTATCTAGTGCCTTTAGTTGGCCACTGGATATCTGTTACAGGGCATAAGTGGCCCAGTGGGGTTGCTGTTTAACTCGTCTCTGCAGTATTAATCTCATGTACCTTGGCTCATGGCCTGGTCATTTCAGGTCTCACCTAATGCCAGTTGTCTAATCCTTCTCTGAATGCAAGTTCACTTCTGGAATAGGTGAATGGCTAGGCCACTATGATTTGCTGTCATCCTGAGCTAAGTTCCAGCTCAGAAACCAGCTTTGCGGAATCATCCCAGAGCCTTTATTTTACTTTGTTTCTTTATTTTTTTGAGACAGTCTTGCTCTGTAGCCCAGGCTAGAGTGCAGTGGTAAAGTCATGGCTTACACCAGCTTCAACCTCCCAGGCTCAGGCGATCCTCCTGCTTCAGCCTCCCAAGTAGCTGGGATTACAGGTGTGCACCATGACACCTGACTGATTCAAAACCTTTTGTAGAGATGGGGTTCCACTCTGTTGCCCAGGCTGGTCTCAAACTCCTGGGTTTAAGTGATCCTCTTGCCTCAGCCTCCCAAAATGTTGGGATTATAGGTATGAGCCACTGAACTTGGTCCCAGAGCCTTTTAGAACAGTGTTGAGTTACCCTTTGTTTGCAGGGGAAAAAAATGTTTATGGGCCATATTTTTCTTCCTAACAAAACAAAAATAGCCATGTGACCTATGTAGGAAGCAGATACATTGTCAGTATACACTAAAAGTCAGGAAATTCATGCTGCCTTTCAGCTGCTGAAGTACTCAGACATATTTGAGAATGGGTAATGCAGAGACAGCTGTCTGATCTTTGGTCTCCAATAATGCTTATTTCATTGCATCTCTGAAACCACCCTGCCAAGGAGTTAACCATCCTTGCTACTTTGCATATGGGATACCACAGGCCCAGAGAGATGTAGCTTGACTGAGATCACATGGTGAGTTAGTTGTAGCTTCTGCAAATGTACAGAACTCTAGAAGCTACTTTTCTTGTGTGTGGTTCCAGTGATGATGGTCATTATAAGTGATGTACCTGGTATTATGCTAGGTTTAGGGATACAGAAGTGAGAAGAAGATCCCAGTCCCTCATCTGGGACCTCTGTTTTTTTGGTGTCACCTCTCTGCATAGTCAGTTTACTAAAGTATTAATGCTACTGTTCTGGTTGATCCTTCTCTCATGCCTGTACCATCTTTTCTGCCAGATTGAAGTGTTCTTGCTTGGGGAAAAGCAGATTTGCAAAGGTACTCTTTTTCCTGATGGTTGCTCTGCAGATTGGGTCTTTTTGTTTGTTTGTTTTTGAGACAGAATCTTGTTCTGTCACCTAGGCTGGAGTGCAGTGGTGCAATCTCGGCTCACTGCAACCTCTCCTTCCCGGGTTCGAGTGATTCTCCTGTCTCAGCCTCCCGAGTAGCTGGAAATACAAGTGTGAGCTACCATGCCCGGCTAATTTTTATTTTTATTTTTTTTAGACAGAGTCTCGCTCTGTCACCCAGGCTGGGATTATAGGCATAAGCCACCATGCCTGACCTTTTTTTTCATCTTTTTAGTAGAGACAGGCGTTTAGTAGACACCGTGTTAGCCAGGTTGGTCTTGATCTCCTGACCTCAGGTGATCTACCCGCCTCAGCCTCCCAAAGTGCTGGGATTATCGGTATGAACCACTGCACCTGGCTGTTTGGTTTTTTTTAAGTGAACAAAAGTTGAATGAGCTGACTGGCTCTTTAAATAATAATTACTCCCCCTTTTGACTTATGTAGCATCTTGGGGTGATCTATGACTATTTGTACTTGTCATGACTTCCATTAGATTAAACTCTGGGGGCAAATACATTGCTCTCCATTGTGCTCATATGACACCATTACTGCCAGTGGAATTGAAGTAAATTGAGTAAGGGCAAGTGTTTCCTAACGTTATTCCAGGCCCAAAGAACCATCATCAAGATGGAGTGGCCCTGGGATTAATTTTGGACTTGAAAAAAAATGAAAACCAAACTAATTTTTTTATTTAACCAGTTGGCACAGATACAGAATAAAATAAGATAGACCCATGTATAGTTTTTAAAAATTTAGGTCAAGTGGCCCATGCCTTTAATCCCAGCACTTTGGGAGGCTGAAGCATGTGGATCACCTGAGGTCAGGAGTTCAAGACCACCCTGGCCATCATGGTGCAAAACCCTATCTCTACTAAGAGTACAAAAATTAGCTGGGCATGGTGACACATGCCTGTAATCCTGGCTACTCAGGAGGCTGAGGCAGGAGAATTGCTTGAATCCTGGAAGTGGAGATACAGTGAGCTGAGATGATGCCACTGCACTCCGTCCTGGGCGACAGAGTGAGACTCTGTCTCAAAAGAAAAAAAAAAAAAAAAA